>NC_088708.1:62161171-62283671 GCF_963576615.1 Watersipora subatra | reverse complement strand
TACCGCTTGTACACAGTGTACTGTACTGCACTGCTTGTGCACAGCGTACTATACCGTTTGTACACAGTGTACTGTACTGCTTCCACACAGCGTACTATACCGCCTGTACACAGTGTACTGTACTGCTTCCACACAGCATACTATACCGCTTTTACACAGTGTACTGTACTGCTTGTGCACAGCGTACTATACCGCTTGTACACAGTGTACTGTACTGCTTCCACACAGCGTACTATACCGCTTGTACACAGTGTACTGTACTGCACTGCTTGTGCACAGCGTACTATACCGTTTGTACACAGTGTACTGTACTGCTTTCACACAGTGTACTATACCGCTTGTATCTAATTTACTGTACTGCTTTTACACAGTTTGATGTACCTCTTGTATACAACGTAGTCTATTGCTTGTACATGGTATATCATGCAGCATACGTACAGCTTCGATACCATGTGTTTTACTGCTTGGTACACGATTTCAACATTTAGGCAGCACCCCTAAGGAGTTTTCTTTAAGCTAAATCATTTGGGTTTTTAAAGAAATAGAGAAAGTGTTACGGAATCTAAAGATATTGAATTTTATAGTTGGCTAAAAAAAAAGATTTCAATAGCAAAGATGTTCATCTTTTGTGGTAAATAGTCCTTTGGATGTGCTTCTGCAGTGATGAAACTTGTTGTCGCACTTCTAAATGCGTCAGAGTGCAATACATAAGCCTTAGTCTTTGAAACTCTCACTAGTGAAAACTGTTATTCTTGCACAATTGCTTTTAAACTTTGTGACTTAAACTACTGACATTGACCTTGTTTCAGCATGTCATACTGATAAGAATAGCCGTCCATCTCATTGGTATTCATTTTTTGATTTATTATGAAAAATTTAATCATAATTGAGGCGAGTTTTCTTTTGTGGCTGACAAAAACTTCTAAAACTGAATTTTGTACAATTTTTGTTAGATATATAGGATTAGAATTTTTCAGAAGTGAATTTTATGAAGTTGAACTTTAAAGAACTAGGCCTAAATCTTAAAGTGTTCAGCTTGAAGAGCTTGACTTTGTTAAAATGGGCTTTATAATTTGATGCTTTTAAAGTTTACATTTCAGGATTCAGATCTAAAAAAAAATTTATATTTAAAAAATTCAGCATTTAGATGTTTTAGATTCTAAAGTAATCTATTTGAGTTGAAAATTCTAAACTGGAATTTGAATACTTTCAAGTAGTTTTATTAAATTCAAAGAGCTACAGTATTTATTGTAGCATTTTGTCTAGCTTTCTTTTTTCAAAACGTTTATTGTCTGTGGTTTATATTAGGAATATGGTACTACAAAAATATACTATATCACATCACACATTGAATGAAAAAGGTTATGCACATGTCCTGTATACCTTTCATAGCTAAAGAGTTGCACTGTGTTTGACTAAAATAACAACTCCTCAAGATAGAGGTAGGTTGATAAAATAGTATAGAGAAGCAGTAGGCATTTAATACTCACAGCTCTAACAGCTCAAAACACCTAAACTATTCCCATCTAAGACTAATGTAACACTGACTTCTATGATTAAAGAAAATTCAACTTCCTCAATGAATTCTGGGTAGTATCATACTCGAGAAGAAAGGCTTTATCGCAAAGTTCGCATGAGCTTGCATGTTTTACAATGTAGTTGAGTGGGTGAAAATAGCCTTCCAGGGACAACCAATAAGCTCCTGATTTTGGCAACAACATAAATGTTGTAACAGAAACACATAAAAACCATAACAAACTAACACATACAAAGGTCTTGAAGGTCAAGTAGGTTAGATGCATTGCAGCACCCCTTCCAGTATATTGTATTCGAAAGTGGCTTATGGCATTAGTTGGTGGACTGAGCTCTTTGACTCTCTGTCTCTGAGAAATTAGAGATAAAATATAAAACCTTAGAAGGGCATTAAGTGAGAAGGTTTTATACTTTTCAAAGATGATGATATATGCAATGCTTGTTTTGAGAATTTAAAAGCATTAAAACTGTGATCCAAAAAAGAGAGTTTACTTCATGCTAAGAGCTACAGCGATCTGAATTTTACAGTCAGAATTGCATTGCTGGTCACAATAGGGTTCTTCTCCGAGACTAAACTATTGTCAGTCGAAATGGTGAAATTGCTCCCTTTTTCTGATGCTTACAATTCGAGTGAGGACATTTTTTTGAGAATAAAAGGTAAGAAATTTCAACGAACTACTTCAAGTGCTTATTGGGGGTTGAGCTAATTGACTAGAGAATGATTTCAATTTTTTCTATTCCTTTTTGTTGAAAACTGCGCTATTAACTTTAAAAATGTTTTAGACAGAGATTGCCCTACTTGTACCCATGGTCTACTCAACCTTGCAAATTCCTACCAGAGACCTTGGAGTTTAAGCACTCATATCAAGATCTTAGCTGTGTTTTCATTAACTAAGTAACAAGAACGGAAAATTGACAACTTTTTACATCATCAAATGAAGCTTTATAACAGTTTACTAAAAACTAAAAAAATTTTTTTCAGAGGTTTAACACAAATAATGTTAGCATTGAGTTTCGAGTTTAAATTCAGTATAGTATAAACCATGCGTAACTGAGATCTCATTGATACGAATTGAAAATGCTGGGTTGTCTTACAGACACCTACAGTTTATATGCTGCTGAATTATTTCTCCAAAAATAAAATGTAGCTGCTGATACAGCAGCTAAAAGTAAAGAAAATAGCAGACACAAAAATCTCTCAAGAACCAAAACTCCCTTATAGCATAGTTGGGTCTAAATGGAGATGCTGCATTTGTCTATAAAGCCCTAGTATTGAATCAGCATTTGAATTACCTCTGATAGTGGCTGCTTATTGTCATAACCATAATCACTCTTCCTTTTCATTGTTTACCTTCATGAAGGAATGAAATGTGAATGCATTTGTATTTGGTAGCATGGTGTTGAAAGCAAATGTTACACGGGTTGCTAGATTATTTTGATTAATGGCATGGTATCTCTTGTGACCTACAATAAGAACTGCATGACCTAAAATCTTGTACTGTACTACAAGAGAACTATTAAAAGAGAAAGAAAGGAGAGTAGCATAAGCTTTGTACTACTAAAGGTTGTCTTTACTATTGACTAAATCCTAGTATTGTGGTGGCGCCTCAGTTACATAGTGACTAATATATCAACTAGTGTCTCTAATAAGTAAGTATAAATACTTACATATGGCCAGACCAAAGAACTGGTGGTGGAATCACATAAGTAGAAGGAGAAACAATTCTTAAGAAGGTGCTATTTTTGATTCAAATAAAACAAAACTAGCACCTTTTAGTGCATATTAGCTCTCAAACTGAAAAAGCCTTAATTTTTACTTATATTATACTACCTGCTATAAACATTAATTTTTACTTACATGTACATTATACTGCCTGCTATAAACCTTAATTCTTACTCACATTATACAACCTGCTATAAACCTTAATTCTTACTTACATTATACTACCTGCTATAAACCTTAATTCTTACTTACATTATACTACCTGCTATAAACCTTAATTCTTACTTACATTATACTACCTGATATAAACCTTAATTCTTACTTACATTATACTACCCGCTATAAACCTTAACTCTTACTTACATTATACTACCTGTTATAAACCTTAATTCTTACTTACATTATACTACCTGATATAAACCTTAATTCTTACTTACATTATACTACCTGATATAAACCTTAATTCTTACTTACATTATACTACCTGCTATAAACCTTAATTCTTACTTACATTATACTACCTGATATAAACCTTAATTCTTACTTACATTATACTACCCGCTATAAACCTTAACTCTTACTTACATTATACTACCTGTTATAAACCTTAATTCTTACTTACATTATACTACCTGATATAAACCTTAATTCTTACTTACATTATACTAGCTGCTATAAACCTTAATTCTTACTTACATTATACTACCTGATATAAACCTTAATTCTTACTTACATTATACTACCCGCTATAAACCTTAACTCTTACTTACATTATACTACCTGTTATAAACCTTAATTCTTACTTACATTATACTACCTGATATAAACCTTAATTCTTACTTACATTATACTAGCTGCTATAAACCTTAATTCTTACTTACATTATACTACCTGTTATAAACCTTAATTCTTACTTACATTATACTACCTGATATAAACCTTAATTCTTACTTACATTATACTACCTGCTATAAACCTTAATTCTTACTTATATTATACTACCTGCTATAAACCTTAATTCTTACTTACATTATACACCCTGTTATAAACCTTAATTCTTACTTACATTATACTACCCGCTATAAACCTTAATTCTTACTTACATTATACTACCTGCTATAAACCTTAATTCTTACTTATTATACAACCTGCTATAAACCTTAATTCTTACTTACATTATACTACCTGATATAAACCTTAATTCTTACTTACATTATACTACCTGTTATAAACCTTAATTCTTACTTACATTATACTACCTGTTATAAACCTTAATTCTTACTTACATTATACACCCTGATATAAACCTTAATTCTTACTTATATTATACTACCTGCTATAAACCTTAATTCTTACTTATATTATACTACCTGCTATAAACCTTAATTCTTACTTACATTATACACCCTGTTATAAACCTTAATTCTTACTTACATTATACTACCTGATATAAACCTTAACTCTTACTTACATTATACTACCCGCTATAAACCTTAATTCTTACTTACATTATACTACCCGCTATAAACCTTAATTCTTACTTACATTATACACCCTGTTATAAACCTTAATTCTTACTTACATTATACTACCCGCTATAAACCTTAATTCTTACTTACATTATACTACCTGCTATAAACCTTAATTCTTACTTATATTATACAACCTGCTATAAACCTTAATTCTTACTTATATTATACTACCTGCTATAAACCTTAATTCTTACTTATATTATACTACCTGTTATAAACCTTAATTCTTACTTACATTATACTACCTGATATAAACCTTAATTCTTACTTACATTATACTACCTGCTATAAACCTTAATTCTTACTTACATTATACTACCTGTTATAAACCTTAATTCTTACTTATTATACAACCTGCTATAAACCTTAATTCTTACTTACATTATACTACCTGATATAAACCTTAATTCTTACTTACATTATACTACCTGCTATAAACCTTAATTCTTACTTATATTATACTACCTGCTATAAACCTTAATTCTTACTTACATTATACACCCTGTTATAAACCTTAATTCTTACTTACATTATACTACCCGCTATAAACCTTAATTCTTACTTACATTATACTACCCGCTATAAACCTTAACTCTTACTTACATTATACTACCTGTTATAAACCTTAATTCTTACTTACATTATACTACCTGATATAAACCTTAATTCTTACTTACATTATACTAGCTGCTATAAACCTTAATTCTTACTTACATTATACTACCCGCTATAAACCTTAATTCTTACTTACATTATACTACCTGCTATAAACCTTAATTCTTACTTACATTATACTACCTGCTATAAACCTTAATTTTTACTTACATTATACTACCTGCTATAAACCTTAATTCTTACTTACATTATACTACCTGATATAAACCTTAATTCTTACTTATATTATACTACCTGCTATAAACCTTAATTCTTACTTACATTATACAACCCGCTACAAACCTTAATTCTTACTTACATTATACTACCTGTTATAAACCTTAATTCTTACTTACATTATACTACCTGATATAAACCTTAATTCTTACTTATATTATACTACCTGCTATAAACCTTAATTTTTACTTATATTATACTACCTGTTATAAACCTTAATTCTTACTTACATTATACTACCTGTTATAAACCTTAATTCTTACTTACATTATACTACCTGTTATAAACCTTAATTCTTACTTATATTATACTACCTGCTGTAAACCTTAATTCTTACTTACATTATACTACCTGCTATAAACCTTAACTCTTACTTATATTATACTACCTGCTATAAACCTTAATTTTTACTTATATTATACTACCTGCTATAAACCTTAATTCTTACTTACATTATACTACCTGTTATAAACCTTAATTCTTACTTATATTATACTACCTGTTATAAACCTTAATTCTTACTTACATTATACTACCTGCTATAAACCTTAATTCTTACTTATATTATACTACCTGCTATAAACCTTAATTCTTACTTACATTATACTACCTGTTATAAACCTTAATTCTTACTTACATTATACTACCTGCTATAAACCTTAATTTTTACTTATATTATACTACCTGCTATAAACCTTAATTCTTACTTACATTATACTACCTGTTATAAACCTTAATTCTTACTTATATTATACTACCTGATATAAACCTTAATTCTTACTTATATTATACTACCTGCTATAAACCTTAATTTTTACTTATATTATACTACCTGCTATAAACCTTAATTCTTACTTACATTATACTACCTGCTATAAACCTTAATCCTTACTTACATTTTACTACCTGATATAAACCTTAATTTTTACTTATATTATACTACCTGTTATAAACCTTAATTCTTACTTACATTATACTACCTGCTATAAACCTTAATTCTTACTTATATTATACTACCTGCTATAAACCTTAATTCTTACTTACATTATACTACCTGCTATAAACCTTAATTCTTACTTACATTATACTACCGGCTATAAACCCTAATTCTTACTTACATTATACTACCTGTTATAAACCTTAATTCTTACTTACATTATACTACCTGCTATAAACCTTAATTTTTACTTATATTATACTACCTGCTATAAACCTTAATTCTTACTTACATTATACTACCTGTTATAAACCTTAATTCTTACTCACATTATACTACCTGCTATAAACATTAATTCTTACTTACATTATACTACCTGCTATAAACATTAATTCTTACTTACATTATACTACCTGCTATAAACCTTAACTCTTACTTATATTATACTACCTGCTATAAACCTTAATTTTTACTTATATTATACTGCCTGTTATAAACCTTAATTCTTACTCACATTATACTACCTGCTATAAACATTAATTCTTACTTACATTATACTACCTGCTATAAACATTAATTCTTACTTACATTATACTACCTGTTACAAACCTTAATTCTTACTTACATTATACAACCTGCTATAAACCTTAACTTTTACTTATATTATACTACCTGCTATAAACATTAATTCTTACTTACATTATACTACCTGATATAAACCTTAATTCTTACTTACATTATACTACCTGATATAAACCTTAACTCTTACTTACATTATACTACCTGCTATAAACCTTAATTCTTACTTACATTATACTACCTGCTATAAACCTTAATTCTTACATTATTTATATTACCTGTTATGAACCTTATTTTTCAAATTTTCTAAACTGTTGCTACTTAAATAAATTCTCTTTCTGAAGTAGAGCTTACCCCAGTTTTTATTTTATAATTGCGCGGTATTTTTTGATATAAAATAGAAAAGCCATATTACTTTACCCCAATCAAAAATCAAGGACAAGTTTGTACTTAACACAACTTCCTCCGATCATGATGGCACAACGTAACCTAAAAAGGGTTTAGCAACCACTTATTTTGTTAGTACAACAGTGCGAGCTATCACAATATTCTCAATTAACATAAATGTATATATTCAGAATAGTTAAATAAATATATCTGCCAATGATCTGCAATCTATCTACAGTTTAAAAAAAAAATTGTGTCTAGTTTTATCTTAGAATTTACTTTTTAGCCCAAAATATAAAAAATTGATCATAACTCTCTTGCCAGTTTAATTACAATTAAAGCATGTGCAGCAAAATAGTGGCCATATTATGTTGCTCAACTCATAGAGGACAACTCCCACAAATAACCCTGTGCTACTCAAATTGCATTGACACAACTTACCCTACATGCAATATACTTCAATTTATGGAACAACCACACAATGTATCACTATTAATATGTTTAGGCCTATTATGTGAGTTATATATAGCATTTCCTTTTAAGAAAATATTAACAATTTTTTAAAAATAACTTTTACTAAGCATTGCAATGATGAAATGTGTAGACAGTATTAAGTATTACCATGTTAAGTCTTTATTGAGAATACATATGCAGGGAAAATCTAGCACGCAAAAACCAAGCCAGAACCATAGTTGTAGAATCAATGCAAACACATGTAATTATGAATTTTTTTATCAAAATTTGAAACTACTATAAACTATAGATGATTATGACATTCAGCAATCTCGCAATGAGTCTTTCATTGTCACTATAATACCAAAATTAAATACAGTGGCCTCAGCCATGCTTATTCACAATCGGAATTGCCTGAGGTAAATGGTAACGAAACAACTGCAGCATCTACTCCTCCTTCATGGGCGACCATTGGAGGAGCCTCAACCCATGTATTCATGCTAGGGTCGTACATCTCAACACATTTGAGGTTCTTTTGTCCATCGTATCCACCTAAAAGAATAGGGTATTTAGAAGATGAAAAGGCTTGTAGTACTATAATATAAAGCGTAATAACAATGGAGGATTTTAACAAAATCAGATGGTTTGATGTACTATATCACTTAACAGTGAGAACACAAAAGTTATGTGAAACATAACTCTTACCTATAGCGTAGAGTTTACCGCAGCTAGACACGAGAGCAACTCTACTTCTCTGTACGCCCATAGGTGCTACTGATGTCCACTTCTTAGTAACTGGGTTGTAGCATTCGCAAGTCTTAAGAAACCTCTGTCCATCATAACCCCCTGTCAAACAGTCTGCACCAGTTAGGCAACTGCAATGACAAGGAAATTAATTATAACAATATTAAGAGGAATTTGTTCACAGGACAGGTAACAGGTAGAGGTAAGAGGTAACACAAAGAGATAACCAGGCACACTATAATGAGATCAATAAGCTTACTCCCAGCTAATCACTGAACAGTAAAAGTAAAATCCAGACTCTGATCATGTGACTGCCCTATTTGGGGAGTTATCTATGGATAGAGTCATCAAATAGTACATGCACAATGTTTTTATTGTTCTTAATCAATTATTGATTACGACAATTATTCATTATTGATTAAGTTTTTGCCATCAGAAAGCTGGAAGTTGCTACTACTAACCTTCTTGAACTCCTTAGCTAGCTGCTTGACACTATGAACAAGGGGGGACAAATTTTTGATTCCCATTTGTTTCATGGCTTGTCTCAACTTTGAAAATATGAATTCCTTTCATAAAAGGCCTTTTACAAATGATTTACAGATTTTGTAAAAGGTCTTTCATAAAATAATCTCGCATTCAGTTTTTCTTGGCGCTCATAATATTATAAGAAGCACAGTTGATGGGGTGACCCTGGAGCTGAGTGTAACTGTTTGTTAGCTCTCCAAATAGGCAGATAGACAAGTTCAATAAGGAAATACAATGAATAATGATGCCTCTTCCTTAAATGCAATCAGTCGTGATATTTATCAACAAATATTTTTGACAGGATTTAATAGTAAACTGATGAAATGATTATACATGTATATAATAATGAATACAGTTGATGTGTTGATAAAATCAACACATCAACTGTAAACTCGGCTGAGTGAAATTTAAGCCTGGTTCGCATATACACCGAAAGCACCGGCAACAGCACCGCAGGCTATCATCGGTGAAATGTGAACCTGTGGGCCGAGTACCGCCGGTAATTGCTGGCGGTCAACGCAAGAGTTTAGCGCTGTTCAAAATTCATGAAGAGGCAAAACCATGAAGAGGCAAAAAGCAGAACCTTTCCGAAATGCACTGTACAGGTAAAGGTCAGCATTATCGAAATGGCGTGGTGAGCAAACATTTTTATGCGAATATTAGGGATGCGGCTTGTTATGTGAACAGAAACCGCCGAGCCTAGCAACGCAAGTGTTTTGCTGGGCAAGATTACCGCCGGAGTCTCGAAATCGATATGAGAATCAGGCTTTACATGTTGAAGCAATAACAAAGGTGACAAAAATGCTGTTGACAGGAAGCTTTGATTCAAATTCCTTTGCTATGGGGAGTGAAGCCAATTTTATTAAAATTTTAGAAATTATTTTAACCGAACAAATGAAAATAAACAGAAATCTCTCAGGAGCCTATAGCGAACTGTTGTCAGCTAACAACTCTGAGATCTTTGATGATAAAGGTACTCCGGCTCACCAGCAACATAAAGCTTATCATCAAGGACGGCTGCTCCAAACCTGCACCTCTTTGTCTGCATGGAGGTAATCTCTTGCCAACTATCTGTCAAACTGTCATATCTCTCTACCTATCATAAGAAATTAAATGTGTGCCAAGCTCCTTATTATCAATTTTCTATAGTTTCCACAAATGAGTTCGGAAAAAAACATTGTATACAGATACCTCAAGTTATCTGTACTATACTACAAGAGAACTATAAAAAGAGAAAGAAAGGAGAGTAGCATAAGCTTTGTACTGGTGAAGGTTGTCCTTACTATTGACTAAATCCTAGTATTGTGGTGGCGCCTCAGTTACATAGTGACTAATATACCAACTAGTGTATCTAATAAGTAGGTATAAATACAGTGAAACTCGGATAACTCAAACTTCAAGGGACCGAGCAAAAGTGTTCGAATTATCAGAGTGTTCAAGTTATCAGAGCACTGTCACAAGTCCATGTATTTACTTATTTATTAGTAGATACATGAACATATGCAAACTATAATATAAATCAAAAGCACAAATGGCTTGTTTCAAATTAAATGCTTCTAATGTAAAGTTTAAAACGTTTTTATCAAAAATTATAGAGATTTTTCTATCACTTGAGATTGGTTTGTTGTTTGAGGTGATGTTATTGCCAGGACGTTTTTTAGATTGACATTGGCAAAACTTGATCGTTGCTGAAATGCTCAAAGAAAAGACATATTTTTTTTTTGAACGTTTTACCCACGATCAATTTTGCCGATCTTTCTTGAAGTTTATGCAAAGATTACCTTACTTTATCTGGGATTCGTTAAGAGCAACACTCCGAGGCAGTTCAATTAAAAGTTTTACGGTACATTGTATATCACTCACGCTTTTTGAATGGATACTTATTGAATGTACACACGTGTTTTGTGTTTAGGTCAAACGATGAATAGTTTTTTAGCTAAGACAACGTATACGTTTAATTTTCAATTTTTAAGACGTTTTTCAACATTCAACATTCCGACGTTAATTCAACACGGAATCAACGTCGCAAAACTATTCATCACGGGCTAGCCGGGTCACGCACTCAAGGATTTTCGCCACGCAAATACAAAACAAAAACAACATGCTGTTTTTGTTTTGTATGTGCGTGGCGAAAATACTTGCGCCCGTGACCCGGCTAGATCGTGCTATTCATCGTAAAGCAGTATAAATCACCACATATAATTTCACCAAACCTTTAGAACAGTCGTTGACAAAATATTGTGCCGATGGAGGTAATAACGACGCTTATGAATTACGAAAAGTTGAGGCTTACCTCTATGGCTTGGAATAAAGTGATTTTCTAAAGCGATAGCAACCGTTTCGGTAGCCGTTGGGCAAAAAACAGTTCGTTATAACAGTGTTGAGTTCGAGTTATATAGAGCCATTTATCATTGCGTGGGAACGGACCGAGCAAATCCAGTCGAGTTAACCATGTGTTCGCTATATCCGAGGGCGAGTTATCCATGTTTCACTGTACTTACATATGGCCAGACCAAAAAACTGGTACTGGAATCACCCAAATAGAAAGATGAACAATTCTTAAGAAGGGGCCTGCTTTGATACAAATAAAAAAAAGTAGCACCATCTACGGCGTATTAGCTCTCAAACTAAAAAACCTTAATTCTTACTTACATTATACTACCTGATATAAACCTTAATTCTTACTTACATTACACAACCCGCTACAAACCTTAATTCTTACTTACATTATACTACCCGCTATAAACCTTAATTCTTACTTACATTATACTACCCGCTACAAACCTTAACTCTTACTCACATTATACTACCTGATATAAACCTTAATTCTTACTTACATTATACTACCTGTTATAAACCTTAATTCTTACTTACATTATACTACCTGATATAAACCTTAATTCTTACTTACATTATACTACCTGTTATAAACCTTAATTCTTACTTACATTATACTACCTGCTATAAACCTTAATTCTTACTTACATTATACTACCTGCTATAAACCTTAATTCTTACTTACATTATACTACCTGCTATAAACCTTAATTCTTACTTACATTATACAACCCGCTACAAACCTTAACTCTTACTTACATTATACTACCTGCTATAAACCTTAATTCTTACTTACATTATACTACCTGCTATAAACCTTAATTCTTACTTACATTATACTACCTGATATAAACCTTAATTCTTACTTACATTATACTACCTGATATAAACCTTAATTCTTACTTACATTATACTAGCTGCTATAAACCTTAATTCTTACTTACATTATACTACCTGCTATAAACCTTAATTCTTACTTACATTATACTACCTGATATAAACCTTAATTCTTACTTACATTATACTACCTGATATAAACCTTAATTCTTACTTACATTATACTACCTGTTATAAACCTTAATTCTTACTTACATTATACTACCTGCTATAAACCTTAATTCTTACTTATATTATACTACCTGCTATAAACCTTAATTCTTACTTACATTATACTACCTGATATAAACCTTAATTCTTACTTACATTATACTACCTGCTATAAACCTTAATTCTTACTTACATTATACTACCTGCTATAAACCTTAATTCTTACTTATATTATACTACCCGCTATAAACTTTAACTCTTACTTACATTATACTACCTGCTATAAACCTTAATTCTTACTTACATTATACTACCCGCTATAAACCTTAATTCTTACTTACACTATACTAGCTGCAATCAACCTTAATTTCCACCTACAATAAACACTATGGGGCCCATAAACTGCTATCTACACCCACATGTAGTCGACAATCTAATGTTAGAATGTTTAAAGAACATCTTATACATGAACTAGATACAAAAATACCAGCATATTTGAAAACTTATTGGAAGAAATTTAGGTAGGTTACTCAACGATGTTACATCTGGTTGATTGCATGATAACTCTGAGTGCAGCGTGATGATTCTGAGTGCAACATGAAACTCAAGTATTTTGGCTTTTCACGGGTCAGTGAGCCAAACCAAAAAACTGATGATAAAGAATGAAATATAATATATTGTTTGTAATATTATTTTGACTATTATATAAGTTGGTAGGTTAGAGACTACAACTGACAGCAGCAAAGTCTGAGCATTCATATTCAAGCTTATTATCTAGCGGTTGGCTGCCTTCCTATTTCAAGAACAAGCTGTCATAATAGAAAATGTCAGACAAATCTACAAAACATATACACTTACCGAGTTGCATACCAACCGACCATCATGGCCTCCAAGAGCGTATATGAGCCCACCAAGTGATGCAAGAGCTAAAGCACTACGAGGTTTCGCCATCTTGCTTAGTGGCTTCCAGCTGTCAGGGTAAACATGTAGTATATTAGCTATACATTGATACAGTGTATCAGTTATACATTGATACAGTGTACCAGCTATACATTGATACAGTGTATCAGTTATACATTGATACAGAGTATCAGCTATACATTGATACAGAGTATCAGCTATACCTTAATACAATGTACCAGCTATACATTGATACAGTGTATCAGCTATACATTGATACAGAGTATCAGTTATACATTGATACAGTATATCGGCTATACATTAATACAGTGTATCAGTTATACATTGATACAGTGTATCAGCTATACATTGATACAGTGTATCAGTTATACATTGATACAGAGTATCAGCTATACATTGATACAGTGTATCAGTTATACATTGATACAGTATATCGGCTATACATTGATACAGTATATCAGCTATACATAGATACAGTGTATCAGTTATACATTGATACAGAGTATCAGCTATACATTGATACAGAGTATCAGCTATACCTTGATACAATGTACCAGCTATACATTGATACAAAGTATCAGTTATACATTGATACAGTTTATCGGCTTTACATTGATACAGTGTATCAGTTATACATTGATACAGAGTATCAGCTATACATTGATACAGTGTATCAGTTATACATTGATACAGAGTATCAGCTATACATTGATACCGTGTATTAGCTATACATGGATGCAGAGTATCAGCTATACATTGTGGTGTAGTGTATAATTTATATATTATTATTATAGTATATAGGTTATGTTGATCTGGTGTACCAGTCATATATTGATGCAGTGCATCGGCTATACATTAGTGTAGTATAGGTAGTAGCTATACATTTCTGTAATATATTAGCTATACATTAGTATAGTTTATATAGCTATACATCATTGCAGTCATAGGTTAGAAATCAGCAAGGACTTGGTGAATAGCTGTTCAGAAAACTGCCACTTGCCTGTTATTTTCTCTAGTATAACATTCTAGTGAGTCTGAAGAAGATGTTCCATCATAGCCTCCACAGGCATAGATCTTGTCACCCAGTGCTGCGACACCAAGTGCGCTGCAATTAAATACAGCAGTAATAATTCCACGTTTTAGAACAGCATATTCTTACTCTGGTCGTAGTACAACATAATTGGAAAATTGACAGCGTCGTTGTATCATCAACTTTTATATAGAGCTGTATATTTTTGTTTGTTCTTTGCTGAGGCTGGTTTGTTGAAGCAATACCATATCAAAGTTGCATGGAGAGCAAGCCATAAGGAACTGATTCTTTATTAGTCTATTAGTAAATTTCCAAGTAGAGATGTTCATATTAACCTAGCTACATGATGCACGCTACCTCCTTGGACAGCTTAAGGAGGCTACCGGTGTCCATTTCTGATCAAGAGGGTCAAATATTTCAACATTATTGAGTCTCTCGATGCCGTTGTACCCTCCGATGGCATAAAGCTGCCCATTCAGCACACTCACTCCAACTCTGCTGCGAGGGGTATGCATGGGCACATAATTGGTCCATCTGTTTTGCAGATGACTAAAGATCTCCATGGTGCTTTCTGGGTCACCTGTAAACCACAGAACTCACTGAGTCACCTGTAAACCATGGTGCTTTCTGATTCACCTGCAACCACAGTGCTTTCTGAGTCGCCTAGAAATCATAGGACCTTTTTTGAGTCGCTGTAGACCATGGTGCATTTTTAGTCACCTGTACAACTATAATGCTTTCTGAGTCACCTATAAACCCCAGTGTCCTCAGACCAGCCAGTAAGCCACAGAGACTAAAACAGTTGCCAAATTACATGCATTAAATTAGACTAGTAGGTCACTTAATTTTGACCTAGAGAAGACTCTTTTAAAACTGAAATGACGAAATTATGCTTGGTCAGAGATCCTGATAGTTACCGTTGTAAGCTGTTGGTAAGTGTAAAATATGACAGTTGTGACATAGCCTTTTGCCAGCAAATAACTGTAAACAGGCACGGCGATTCCTCAAGCCCTAACAGGAAATATATGCAGAGAATTACAAGCTATCCTAAAATTCTCAGTCCTACCCCTACATGAACTACATGAATGGCAGATCTGTCACCAAATGCCCAAGCTTAGGAGCAAAGACAACAGCCCTGTGCACGCTGAGCCGAAATACATGTACTAGCTTATTCTGACTCGCTGATTCAATATTGCACAACAGTTGTTAGTCATCACCCTCCATCACATGATGGGCTTACATCAAGTCAAGTCTGACTTACAGTGAATAAGGAAGATACTTTAAGCGAGAACATAAAACTTGCATATGTCACTTTTACATGTTTATCATTGGCGTATATACGTGTATTTTAGAGCAAAAATTCCTTAATGTGTTTCATACTACACCGAAACAATTAAAGAAATTGAGTTATGTTTGTACATGTTAAAGGCTCATAACCTGTACTGTAAACTCATAACCTACAAGCTGTATTGATGTGTAGCAGTTTTCATCTAGGCATCTACACATATTCATCTGTACATATATGTTAGCATTGGTATGCTGGAGAAACTGAATGAAACTGCTCAAATGTACTTTATAATGTTCATTGTTTCAGAAATAACCATTTTTTTATACCAGAAGTTGAGCATTAGATCAAAATACGGGGTGAACAGCATGATGACTCATGAAGACTGTCCTACCTGAAGGAATTTGACCTCCAAGAGCGATTATATATTCAACCATCTTGGTATCATTCTGAGCCACAAAGTGGTGACAAGGGTAACCATCGGGTGAATCCCTGCAAACCAAGTCAATATGAGTGAACCCCTGCTTTGAGGTAAATCCTGTTGCTGACAAGTGTGGTTTGCATAAAGACTGCTTGACAACTAATGTTGAATATGTTAAACTTGAACCTCTGGAAATCAATATGGCTGTTTTTTCCTATTTCTAACCTACATGTATTCAGCACAGTAAACAAACCACACGGTCACTGCAAGGAATAGCTTCTATCTAAACCAAAGTTTCCTCTAATAAATTTGTTTACACGGTGAGGTTTTGTTGGCGAATGTGCAGTTTCAAATTACCTGCAAGAAAAGTTGTATGTGTAAAGAGCAAATCACGAGTATCATCAACTGCATCTGGATTATCATCAGATATTAACCTGACAACCATTAGCAAGTGGTGAATGCTTCTCATAAGCTTATTTTCACCATTTTACTGAGCACATATTTTCAATTTCCGGCTATTCATTATTACCATTATCTGGAGTAAAAGTATTAAGTGGACGTGTCAAAAGTTAACATATCCTGTACAAATAGGTGAGGCTCACATTGTCACAATATGTTAGTTTTCTAAAAGATCTGCTCCCTAAATGCATGTTTCACAACCACTTCCTCTAAATTTACCATTATCATGCTAGACAGGGAAAATCTTAGTAATTAAACACTCTATAGAAGTACATACAGGTACCTGAATGGTTGCTCAGTGCTCAAGTTCCAACTGTGAAACTGTTAAACCAGGTACACAGACCTCAAAAGCTACAACTACAAGTAGTGTAAAAACACTTGTGAACATGAAACATGGCAAAGCATGAAGATCACTTACCGACCAGCCATTCTGTATTACGCTTTGAAAACAAAATATATTCTCTGCATGTTGCATAGATACTTGTAGCAAAGTATGACTCACCTTTTAAGAATGGGTTCCGTATAAGAAGATAGCGGAGTATCATGTTCTGTTTATGTGCCTTCAGCATGACTCATTGGGGTCAAGTCAGGTCAGAACAAGTTGACTTTAACATTCAAGTAGAAGGAAGTACAGCTAGCAGAGAGTCGACTAGCTTCAGCAGAGACATTTTGCTAGACTGTGTAATCACTTTAATCGCCTTTATGAGGTAATATTCATGACCCCCCAACTATTAAATATATTTATATGTTTTAAAATAAGTCTACATACATGTAGATTAATCTATGACAGTCTAAGGCTTTACCCTTTTGACATAATATGCAGTAAGAAAATTGTGTAACATGCTTTTATGAGCCATCTCTTGCAGAATAGAAGTAAGATGGCTCATAGTATGTTTCCTCTTTTGCATTTTCTGTGGGCTTTGATTTGTTATGACAATTGAGATCTAAACATTGTTACCGTGCTGATGTAAGTATGATTTACGAATGGCAAAGACCTGACAAAGCTATAGCAAAAGATGTTTAGCAGTTGAGCTTTATGACCACAATAGTCCTCACTGTCGGGCTACAATAGGGGAAATGTCTTCAGCAGATGGCAATGAACATGAAGATAATCTGGTAACAATGATACCGAAACTTACGAGAAAGCTGTAGTATTAGCTATGTAGCAAGTAGCTATGTAGCATTGGCTATGTAGCACATAGCTATGTAGCATAGCTGGCATAGCATTGAAACAATTACACACTCTTGTCAGAGTTGCACAACATACTTTTTTGTGACCCAAACAGCATTGCTTGTAAATGTATATCGTGAACGACACAGTAACTTCTTATATCTTAGGAGGTGCGGTTAGCCTGTACAATTTTGCAACTAGTGTAAAAGACACTCCATGAAGCATTTCAAATTTTTCAAATCAGACTAACGACACTTGATGGAAATTTTTAGACCTTAAATATGCGTAAAACATTTCTTGGTCAAAGGCGAACCAAGATATAGTATAAAAACATACTGTTGTGCAAACCAAATACATTAAAACATTTTATGAATGTGATAACATAGATTCTCTTGTTAACCCTCAGACAATTATGATTGCAATGTGTGAGGAACACATCCTACTGCCAGTGACTCAAACAAGCAGGTGCCACGATCGATCTACAGATTGACAGTCTACAGAAACTAAGCCAGCAATGATTTCAATCCGTTGAAAGGGTAATATAAAATTTCACAAATTTTCTGGTGCGCATTTTCAGCTATCATCAAGACAAGAGAATAAGAAAATGAAGAATTTATTAAGCATTGAGTATAAGCATAATACAAAGAAATACTAAAATAAGAGAGATTATTATGACCATGTGATAAAAAGGCGTACAGAGAACACCTGGTTAGCACAGTTGGACACATTGAATCAGAAATCAAAAACGATATCAAACAGCTGTTCTGTTACCGATAATGAGCAATATACGAGCACAGTGCATGAGGGTAAACGTTTAGCACAACAATTCCTTGAATATAAACGGTCTAGAGTATGCGAAGCTGAGGTGAAAAAGATAGGTATAAAATTGATCGACTTGATCGACACGCCAGCCACATGCCGCAATGATAAATAAGTATAACACGAAGTCTAGCAACTTCACGTACATGTTTACTCTAAGAGTTGTGTAATAAAACTGACTGGTGTCAAGTACTGTATGAGACAAACTAGCGCTGCTAAAGGTTTTCTTTTTTATAAAAACGGAACCTTACCAATAGTATGTAGTACTTAGAATTGTAACACAGAGTCAATCTTCTCATCCAGTCCAACACAATTATTCATACTATAATAGGTGCGCATAAGGAACAGAGGCTGAGAGACAAACTCGAGCAAACCTTGGGCTGAAATAGTTAGCAGGCAATTTTGATATGTTGGTCGTTGACCTTGGCAATCAATCAAAAAGACTGAACAAGCAGGTCTTCTTCGCTGCCTCAATAAACTAGTGATAAACAGTGGACCATGCGGAGAGACTCGTGTGCTTGATTCTGTGTGATTCAGCTACTAGCAGATGTGAGTAAAAGCATGACACACCAAACTATAACTGACAGTACTGTTCGAAAGCCTTAATACGCTGTTTAGGTCGTATGTGATGGTAAGATGTATGATGGTAGGATGTATGAGGGTAGGATGTATGACGATAAGACGTGTGACAATAAGATGCATGACGATAAGACGTGTGACGATAAGATGTATGACGATAAGACGTGTGACGATAAGATGTATGACGATAAGATGTATGACGATAAGATGTATGACGATAAGACGTGTGACGATAAGATGTATGCACATTTTAGCTGAGAAAACAAACACTTTCATGAGACAAACTAAAGTTTGCTGCAAATTGCCAGCATTATTTCCTGTTTGGCAGCCTTGATGACGATGAGTAGTCCTATTTAAGGCTGGCTGCTGACACTGCACCCATGACACCTGCTGACACTGCACCCATGAACACCCTCACATAGTGAAGCAGGCTTGATATTGACCTATTAGCATTACTGACTGAAATCTGTCCATCCAATGTTTAAAATTTTAATTTTTCAATTTTTTTGTAGAAAAAAGTAAAAACCCAAAAGGTGATTGTAGCAATAGCCTAGCCATCTTTTTTATACGCTTTTGCTGATTTCTAAGAGTCAATCGTAGCATTTTGTAGCAGTCGGGTTGTCAACTAAGAAAGCAACTATGTAGTTTGCTAAAATAAGAATAGTAATATTAATAGAATATTAAAAATAATAATAGCAACTGTATCAGGAAGAATAATAGTAAGACTCTGTATTGTGTGTGGAACATCTCCATGTCTGAATATTGATGCCTCTCTCATCAACACAACTACCAGATAAACGAAGCTAAACACAACCCAAATGAGGCACATGAGAGCTAAAAATTTAAAGAATAAAGCGAGAGAGAACACGAGTTGCTACCACAACAACTAGATAAAAGAAAGGGTGCGTATGTGATATGGATGATAAGAGCTGTCACCATATGCCAACAGACAGCGATCAGAATTAGTCTGCGACGGGTGCCGAGGTCACCGACCACTAAACAATAATATTATGGCGTGGTAGCTGATGGTAGAGAAGAGCTTTAGTGCAGTAACATTCATCTGTATATGTTTTCTTGGCAAAGCAATGAGTATTGATAATGCCAGCAGGAGAAAGAGCCCTGAGCAGTGCGTTTGGAAGGAGATTGTATGACTAGATAGATCAAGTGCTCTAGCTAGACCATGGCTATGAATAACTATGGTAAGAGAGAATAAATCCAATGGCTGCTAGTCTCTTATAAAAATACCGCTTATAAGCAGGTGAGTGTAAAACACAGAAAATTTGAAAAATCTCATATGTCGCTTGAAAAGAATGAATTCACTAACTAGCTTTAGTTCTTGGTCCTTTTGATGACTTAGACTGAGTTCTAGAATTGTCAGTGTTGAAGGCTTTAGAGATGACACCAACACCCACCCCTCCTTCATGGGCGACCATTGGAGGAGCCTCAACCCATGTATTCATACTAGGGTCGTACATCTCAACACATTTGAGATTGTTTTGTCCATCGTATCCACCTAAAAATAGGGTATTTAGAAGATGAAAGGGCTTGTAATACTATAATATCAAGCATAATAACAATGGAGGATATTAACAAAATCAGATGGTTTGATGTACTATATCACTTAACACGGAGAACACAAAAGTTATGTGAAACATAACTCTTACCTATAGCGTAGAGTTTACCGCAGCTAGACACGAGAGCAACTCTACTCCTCTGTACGCCCATAGGTGCTACTGATGTCCACTTCTTAGTAACTGGGTCGTAGCATTCGCAAGTCTTAAGAAACCTTTGTCCATCATAACCTCCTGTCAACAGTATCCAAACATAAAAGTGTTACATGGTATGCTAGGGAGTATCAGCTTCGTCTGTACCAATGTTTATGCTGAGTAAAAATTAACTGTTTTTGGACTGCCCGAAGTAGGAAAAGGAAATGGCGCACTTTTCTTGTTTGAGTTAATCAAAAGGCTCCCTTATGATTTAATAGTATCGAACACCTGGTGAGATTTTTCTAGCCTGTGACTCGGTCTAAGATTTACTAGTTAATGTCATATGCATCAATCTATTGAGTGAACAGCAAACAATAAAGGTAACAATCACAGTGAAAAGATACACTTATACCCACTGACATACATCTCACTCCATTGATATACATCTCAAACCCAAATACTCAAACTCAAATACCATACCTGTACACTAAAAACCTTTCACCAAATACTTATACAAGCATATTTGTGATAATGACAAACCAGCAGCCATGAAAGCATATGCACTCATGTGTTCAGAATTGTAGCAATAAGCAGCAGGATATTGAAGCAGCAATAAACCTTTTACTAAACTTGCTTAGAACTGATCCAGTTTATAAACAGTAGTATTTGCACAATTACATGTTACATGCCAGCAATCACTAATCTACAACTATATTACCGTACTTTTCAGACTATAAACCGAATCCCTATATAAGCCGCATCTGCTTTATTTTCAAAAAAACGATATTAAAACAATACATAGGCCGCTCCTTTGTATAGGCTGCAGAACTCAGGACGGCGCTTCTTAACACGGCAGCAACTTTGCTAGTTAAAACGGAACAGTGCCGTTAGGCACTGTTCCGTATTAACCGGCGCTTTTTAACCTAGTGCCTAACGGAACAGTACCGTTAGGCATTGTTTCGTTTTTCCTTTCACCACTAGAGGTGCACTAACCGGAGATTCCGGTTAATGCGCCCTAGCGGTGAAAGAAAAAAACCACAGAATAGCTGCAACCTTATATAAGCCGCATGGCTCAAAACAACAGAAAAAAGTATCGGCTAATAGTCCGAAAAGTACGGTATATGTGATCTGTGGGCAATTACATGCCCGCAACTTTACCTACCCCATTATTTTGTGCGCAAAGACCAAAGCCGGCCTCAGTTTAACACTGCTGTCACTGTTTTAACCAAACAAGCTTACTAAAAGCAGAGGAAGGTGCTGGCCAATTAAGTTCATATTACTCGTACCTGCAGCATAGAGCCTGCCATTGAGGGCAGCTGCGCCAAGCCTACATCTTCTTGTCTGCATGGGAGCAACTTCCTTCCAGGTTCCTGTCGAGCTGTCATATCTTTCCACCTATTAAAAGGTTTAAGTTCTACTCAAACACTAATATTAATGTGAACTAACATGGCTTAGCACAAACTCATGCAACCTGCTCTAAATTTCCTAAGCTACAAGATCTTCAAATATGGCTTTTTACCCAAGCATGTCTTCTATGATTTGTTGATGATTTTAAATGCACCAAGCGTGCTGTGTCTCACTCACTAGCGCCTGCCTCACACTGACATTTGCTATTACATATGGATGTAACATGCTACAAGTGTCACGTATTATTACCCAGTCACACCACTAAATGCTACTTCATAGGCATAAAAACTGTCAATAATAATGGAACAAAAATATCTAAAATACATGTAGCTATGAATCATATTCCTATACTGAGAGTAACTTTCTCTATGTGATTTAATTGAGTGCACGTACAGTGATTATTAGGCAACACTGGTTTAGCAGCTGTAGCATAAGTTATAAAAAACTTTTGTAAATAACAGCTAATTTTCATGGGGAGTATGGCAGCAGATTTTAAAAGCCTACAACAAGCAGTATTTCTGTAAGTTGGTTATTTGAAAGGAATAGAAATAGATAAGAATAGACACTATTGTTATCAATTTATGGATAAATAAGAATAACATCTTTGAATATATACATGTAGATAAAGATTGTATCTATGAATAGATAGAGGAGAGCACCACAAAGTGAATATAAATGGTATATATGAAGATATACAGAGAGCTGACAGTAGCCATTAGTAGAATCACTTCATGCCTCTTGCTTTGGCTCATCTGACTACACCAGGTACACAAGTTACACCTCAGTATGCAAGGTACATCTGAGTACACAAGGTACATTTGACTACACAAGGTGCATTTGAGTACACAAGGTGCATCTGAGTACACAAGGTACATCTGAGTACACAAGGTACATCTGAGTAGACAAGGTACATCTGAGTACGCAAGGTACAGCTGAGTACACAAGATACATATGAGTACACAAGGTACATCTGAGTACACAAGGTACAGATGAGTACACATGGTACAGATGAGTACACATGGTATACAAGGTACATCTGAGTACACAAGGTACATCTGAGTACGCAAGGTACATCTGAGTATGCAAGGTACATCTGGGTACACCAGGTACATCTGAGTACACAAGGTACATCTGAGTACACAAGGTACATCTGAGTACGCAAGGTACATCTGAGTATGCAAGGTACATCTGGGTACACCAGGTACATCTGAGTACACAAGGTACATCTGACTACACAAGGGACATCTGAGTACCCAAGGTACATCTGAGTAGACAAGGTACATCTGATTACGCAAGGTACAGCTGAGTACACAAGGTACATATGAGTACTCAAGGTACACCTGAGTACACAAGGAACAGATGAGTACACATGGCACAGATGAGTACACATGGTATACAAGGTAAAGATGAGTACACAAGGTGTGCTCACCGAATCAAATATGGATAGTCCATCATGGCCTCCGAGAGCATATATATGTCCATCAAATGACACGATACCAGCAGCACTTCGAGGTCTGGCCATCCTGTTCATTGTTTTCCACCTAAGAGAAAAACAAATAAGACAAACTGACTATGATAAGAATAACTGTCATTCCGCTTATAAAATGCACAAGTGTGTTCAAAGGTTGTTGCTGCAATTGTAGAACCAGACAACTGAAATCCAACAGTACAAAAATCAATGACAGTTTAACTTGATGCAGAAAAAATAAATGCATGAAATATTTACTGCAATGGGAGTGAAATTTTCGCTGTCTCGAAGTACCAAACTTCTCTGTTTTTCTACTAATTACAATACTTAAACCAATCCTTCCCACAGAAGATTCCATTTGACCAAGCCATGGCTTCGTTACATCAGCACTAAAGCAAGCTGAGGACTTAATGGAAACACAAATAAAGAGTTGGGTGGACTCTGTGAGAGCCTTACTATGGACAACTATGGGACTGTAACCTGCTGCACCCTCATTAAACTAGCTGTACAATAATAGCAACTATAACTGACAGCATCCGATCGGAGTCAGAATAAATTTGTGTATAATGATACAAAACTCTATGTACTTAAACAAACCTGTACAAACTAATCTATTCCAGGATATGTTTCTTATGTAGAAATCTACATATGCTAGAGCAAATATACCTAAGAGTAAACTCTGAGGTCCACACTGTATCGCAGTATGCCAGCAGCAATCCCACAATGCATCAGTGATGATCTGTGATAACACTGCTGGCGTTATCACAAACCCATCTGCGTTTGCATCAGTGAATAGCCCGCGGCATAACATTGTCATTAAATAAAGTGGTCGCTGAAATACTGAAACACTGGTGCTGCAGATAATATCATGTAGGGAAATTAATACCAAGAAATCAGTGACAGCCAATGACCATTGGTGAAGTGGTGCACATTGCACAGACTGTCATGGATGCGAAGAGAGATAACGGCAAAGTTTGGTAGCTGCAAATTTACCCGATATATCGTGTTGCCTCAGCGATGCGATCGATCTACGCTGCATATAGTCAAAGAATAACTGATGAGAAGACAACTCCAACATACTGCGATACAGTGTGAACCAGCCTTCAATTTGTTTAACAGACCAAAAATTTATGTTCCCCTCTTAAAAAAATGTTGCAGGTAATTACATAAACTGTTAAAGCGAACGCATGACAAATATTTATATAGAAGTTTGGAAAATACCATATATAAAAAACTAAATAATTGAACCAATAGTAAAAAAGAATGATTATTAACCATTGCTTTACCTCGTGAATGAGCACAGAGGTAGAAGTGGTCCTAAAGATTCAGGGTATAACTCATCCTACCTTTCAGCTCACTTAGCTTGTATAATATTTAAAAATTTTTCACTTGTTTTAGCCTTTTCATTTTTCCATGCAAGCCTGTATTGCCTTGAGAAACATCAGGCAAGACATGCTAAAATTTTCTACTGGTACAACGACAAATATTCGCTCAAATTTCCCATCACACACTCATGTTAGCAACTGCCTTTGCTGAAGTAACAATAACAGATATTATTATTGTATATGATTCAATTTAAGAATTAAAACTGAAAACCCATGAAAAGTAGAACAGAATCTAATTAAATACTTTTGCATGTAACTCCGTAAACGTTTTCAGTTGATTCTGAAACGGTAGAAAGAAACTCTGAAACTACCAACCAGCTTTGTAATAGGAAACTCAAACAATTTATGTCCTGATTTACTGAGAGACCCAAAATGCGAGCTGCTTGGAAGAAATATAGAAAGTGAAGAGTCCTGTAAATGCTTGAAATATAACTTGTAGAGTATAAATTTTTCAATATGGATATGTAAAGTTATTCTCACTAAGTTCACATGATTTGATGGCAAAACAAGTATGAAAGTCTGTAAATTTATAAAACTTGGTTTACAGTGACATTTTAAGACAATTCATTCTAATTGACTATTTAAAAAAAATACTTTACAATATATGGATATCTAAAAAAATATATATACGGCGAGCCCGAAGCCAGTTGCAGAGTGGCCAAGTCAAAAAACTGTCTCTCTTACTCTAAGCAAATATACCAAATACCCACGTATTTTTCTCTTTAGTATAGCATTCCACTGTGTCTAGTGAAGAGATTCCATCAAATCCTCCGCAGACGTAAAGCTTGTCATCTAGTGCAGCTGCACCAAGAGCACTGCAAGAGCAAGCAACACATAATCACAATCAGAGCACAGGCCAATTTATTGAGAACTATTCTAGGTCAAGGATATTGAGATGAAGGATATGTTGACTGAGGCGATAGGGAGGAATAGCAGCAAAGACAAAAGATAGGCTAGCCAAGGAGAAGCGAGGCTAGCAAAAGAGAAGGAAGACAGGCTAGCAAAGGAGAAGGAAGCGAGGCTAGCCAAGGAGAAGGAAGCGAAGCTAGCAAAGGAGAAGGAAGCGAGGCTAGCAAAGGCGAAGGAAGCGAGGCTAGCAAAGGAGAATGAAGCGAGGCTAGCAGAGGAGAAGGAAGCGAGGCTAGCCAAAGCGAAGGAAGACAGGCTAGCCAAGAAAAAATCAAGCCAAGAAGAAGGAAGCGAAGCAAACCAAGGAGATAGAAGAACTGGCTAAGATTGAGAAGAGGTTAGTCAAGGGGATAGAGAGTGCGCTAGCCAAGACGATGGACCTCGCAGCCATCTCTATTGCTGTAAAACAAGAAACTCTCAAAATTCTATAATTACAATTGGAGCTTGTAAAACAGTACCAGTTGCTTCAAAGCAGCATATTGTAACTCTGCTAAGGTTACAAATCAATGTATTTTACAAATTGACTGAAAATCTTTATAATTTTTTGAACTTGTGCCTTACGTTTGGAATTCTGTCAAAAATTCTATAAGATTTGCTGAAATGAAAAAAACAAACCTCAGTGAAAACTCTATTCCATGCAAAACTTTAACAATAACAGCATAAATCCAGCTGTGAGCTGCGCTATACCTCCTTGGACAGCTCAAGGGAGCTACTGCTTTCCATTTCTGATCAAGGGGGTCAAATATTTCAACAGTGTTGAGTCTCTCGGCGCCGTTGTAACCTCCGATGGCATAGAGCTGTCCATTTAGCACACTCACTCCAACTCTGCTGCGAAGAGTTCTCATGGGCACAGACTTGGTCCAACGGCTCTGAAGGGGGTTGAATACTTCCACCGTGCTCACTGAGTCACCTAGACAACAACCAAAATACTTCATTGCATGCAAACTTCAATTTTTCATTTTTGCTATAGAACTTGCACACACTCTTCCTTACACATACTGACTGAGACAACCTACCAACATCTCAGACTGGGTGCCTTATCAAACTCATAAAACAAGTGATGAAATTTCCTTGAAACTTTTCACGTTTTTCGCTCGAGAAAACTAAACATTTGCTCTGAGTGAGAGATGTTTTGTCTACCCCACATCTTCTACAAACACATTATAGTCAATTACAGAGTGGGATCAATACTGCCATCGGGTCCAGATATAACATGAACACCATCAGTGACTGTAAACGCAAGAACTTAATCTACAGTACAAAAACAATTGCACTCCAGTGTTTCAATCACCGTAACACCTCTAATTGAGCGCCACCCTCTATATGACCGCCACCTCTATTTGACTGCCACTTTGACAATTTTTTATCTACATGAACCCATAATATCAAGTGATCAGTAAAAATGTGTCCAAAAAATAGTATTAATGATGAACCGTTTACATCAATAAAATCAATTATCTTGTTGTCCAGCTCTAAAGCTTTTCACTTTTTTCCGTTAAAACTTTGAAACACCATAAAAATAATTAATAATTATCTCAGGCTTATAGAAGTTCCTTGTATAACGCTGTCTTGCTACTGCGAAGTACATGTATATAAAAATGGTTTACATTTATGATGGTAGATGAACGACTAATTTTAGGTCAAAGGTTACGTTTAGCGAGCAAAACATTTGCGCGTTGCATTTGTGCAAAATGCAAAGCTAAACTTATGGGTGCTAAATGCCACACATAAGTTTTGCTCTGCCAAAAATTGTCAGACGCTAATATCAACTAGTTTAGTAGTGCAGAAAAAGATTTGAGGTCAGAAGACATTGTGGAAAGTATTGAAACACCAGAAGATGTTCGTTCCATCGAAAGCAACAATTAGAACGCAGCTGGACTAACAAACAATGCAAATATTTTTGTTTCAAAAACATTAATTTTTGTTTCTGCATGTAATATGTATGCATGTAATCTGTTTCTGCATGCATGTTTCCCAAGTAAGCTTCCTTTATGTCACTTGCTCATGAATACATATTTGTGCCATTTGCTAAATTATCATTATATAACTCATAAATTTGGAGATTTATAGCATATTATTTTATAGCATCATTGCGGTAATGTGATATTACAATTGGTCGACGCTTGTAACTCATCTTCTATTGCACATAAAAAGCTAGTTCTGGCTGTAAACTGTAGCAAACATATCAATGAGTTTAATGAACCATTGTGCAACATTGGTAAATATAGATATAAAACAAAAATATGTCTTGAAATTAAGAACAAAATAAAAATTGAAAGCTCCAACAAAATGCTAAGCAGTAAACAGGCTAGTATATCATCGCAGATTAATTGCGAGCAACAGATATCGACTGGTAGAAATATTTCTCGGTTCCTCAATGCATAACTATTAAGAGATCTTTGACAAGTTGAAAGTATGTTAACCGATTTATTTCACCCAAAAGGTTTAATATTGCTCCACCGGAAGGAGAGGGCAAATATAGGTGACATTTGCTTCACCCGTAACAGGGCTGATTTTGTCTTCCCAAAATTCTGACGAGCCATTTAAAAAATATACCGCCAGCCTCTACTTGAACGGCACCTGCAATTGACTTCCATTATAGAGGAAGGGTTAAAAAATAGAGCGTCATGGCATTCAATTACAGGTTTTACGGTAGGCATATACTGGTGATAGAGCAAGGGAAAAGCCAGCCCACCTGAGGAAGTCAACCCTCCAACAGCTACTATGTACTCGATTATTTCTGTGCAGCACCTTGGTTTATTTCGCACGCTATTCATCTGCTGTCGTCGTTCCGGCATCAAATGGTAGTCCTTGGCAGCGTCTAGTAAATCTCTGTTAAGCAGAAAAGCTGAATACATGTCTGCATATTGAAGAGTAATAGGCAACAGAACATGGTTGACAAAGGTGAACATATCTTACATTTGTTCAAGATAAAAACATGCAGACATCTCTGAATTTATTGTTTTGAATCATCGGGTGATATGAAAACCTGAATTTTAATGCTTCTCACTAGGCCTACTTCATGCAGATAAATTGTCTTACGCTAGTCATTTATAGCGAACAAATCGAATCTATCTGTGATTGCAGCAGGAAGTAATGACATAGGCTGCTGTTTAGAGATGCCTATGAAATATCTCTTGCCCGGACACAAAACAGCCAGTCAACACTCGCCATAACCTTTATACTATGCATATTTTACTCAGCTTGGCTTGAAAGTAAAAATGAAGAGTGTTAATGATGTCCATCAGACAAAACTGAAAAATTTCAAAATACTGAACTTGTAGATTCAAGTGAATTAATGAGTGCATACAGAGCCAGTTCTGCTCAATGCATGCAAACCTGTTCTTAGCGCATACAGTTCTACAGCTAAAAAGTTCATTCAACAAAGTGTCATATTCGAATACTGGCATCAACCTGACAGTCTTCAAGATGTAGACAAAGGTGTTATACGAAGAGGAAAACTTACAAAAAATGCTTCATGCCGCTCACCGCTGTATGATTCGCCGTACGATTCGTCGAACAACTTGTTGTACAATTTTTTGTATGAACAATTTTTTGCACAATCCGTCCACCAATTTCTCATACGATTTGTCGTACAACTCATCATATAATTAGTGAAACCACTTGCCATACAACTGGTGGTGCGACTAACTGAACGATTGATCGGGCAACAACTCGAAAACTGACTGAGCAACTGCAGG
Source organism: Watersipora subatra (assembly GCF_963576615.1). Lineage (NCBI taxonomy): Eukaryota > Metazoa > Bryozoa > Gymnolaemata > Cheilostomatida > Watersiporidae > Watersipora > Watersipora subatra. The sequence goes on along the minus strand of NC_088708.1, from coordinate 62,253,722 downwards.
TGCAACTGTTCTTGCAATAAAAATGAACAGCAGTGCTGTGTGAAACCCTATAAACTGATCATTTGTCAAATTACATTACAGTGCTAGCTGTTGAGCTACATCTACTACGTCTATAACCAACTTGTAGCAACTTAGTATTGTTAGCACCGCATAGGCAGCATTATTGACTGTCTGGTGCATAGTGTATTTAGTAGATATTAAAATGGGTGTAGTTGTATGTTTCTGCCACTACTAGTTATAACCACCTATGTTTGCCATGTCAACATTGACTGCTACAGTGATGAATTCACTAGGATTTATTTGAATAATAGCTATTCAAATACATATAGTTACTCAACTGAACAACTTAACCTGAACAAATTAATCTTTGCATGTATGTGCTATGGGGACAACATCAACCAAATAATTCAACAATCAACCATAAAATGTAAAGGAATATTTAGAATGCAGGCTATAGCTGCCGTTCCACATATTGATTGGTAGAATCGCAACACCGTATCTACTCAGTCTAGAGTGACTTGACTTCATACTTAAAAAATGTATGTTTTCTTGATAATAAAACTTGCATAACAAAATAAGCAACATCAAGGAAATGACTGGAAACAATTGCAAAGAGAAGTTGAGTCTACAAATAAATACATGTACTTATTGATTGGCGAGGAGTCCATGATCTGACAAGATCAATATGCTCTGTAAATTTATACTGGACGAGATATGATGAAAGTACACTATCATATGTGTTATAGAAATTGTGATGATGAAACCTCAACCAATGAGATTTGGGAATATTGCTGCCAGAGTTGGGATAAATAAATACTGTGTATATGCAATTCAACATACAAGTATGACATGCTTATGTTAGTAATCTGTAAATTGGGTTGTTCTTAAATTTATTAGCTTAAACATTTGCAAATGTTCAAATCTTTTTTACCCATAGAATATTCACAGCAAAAAATAACTCGAAAGAGCTTGAGGATGATTGCACTGTCATGGCAGTTTGTTTAGGTAAAAAATGACTGTTTGTGTTGATAAAGTGCGCTAGTAAAAATTAGTAAACATCGCAAATAATTACCATGATTCACTCTCCACAGAGAATATTCTAGCTTCTCACATTTATGGAAATAAGTAAAACATACATAAACTCCAAGTTCTCATGCAATCTTATGTAGTCTTCTAAAAGACTGGTGAATGTGTTATTCTTAGCAAGGATTGAAAGATTATTACTGATAAGAACATCTATGAAGCTATTTAATAGTCAAAAAGAGGCAGCTAGTGTCATCACTATCAGCAGTCATCAATAGTAGATGGTGTGAAAGGAGACAGATAGGCATCAAAAAGAGCAAATTTGAAATTATCAAATAACATCAAAGTACTTTAACTGCAGTTAACACCATTTTCAGAAGAACACACATGTACTGCAACACTAATATAATGTAAAACTCTATGAAAAGCGCATCACATTCATGAGCGACTCAAGGAAACAACATTAATTTTGCAACAAGGGATGAGCCTGTGAATATATGGTTAATATTTACATACGCTTGAGTTTCATAGCCATGTACAGCTTGCAAGTAACTTCAATCTTGCTGCTAATGAAGATACTCATATACCACGATCTTGCTCTTTCAACCTTGATTTACACAAACATCATCATTGTAACAAATATTTGAAGGACTTTATTACAGCCTTTCTCTAGCGGATTCAACAGTTGCTCACCACATGTTTATGTAGATGGTTATGTAGATGGGCATACAGATGAGCGTACATACAAAGGTATGTGTTAAAAAGCAAGTTACACAACGTTTACCTGCAAGGTAATGAATGTTTGATTAGTTCCTCAGCACCGACAACATCGGCCAAGTACTGGGGCTTGAGTAGGGGCAGACGAACATGCTTGACTATATCTGGTAAAAACTCATGCCTTTCCTCGGGTGAGTCCTTTACCCAAGAAAGGACTCCCTCAAACACCTGTATAGATGAGTGCAACAGCATGTATGAACATTTGCATAAAACCATCTGAAGGAAGTCTACTCTTGTAGACATAGTGTATGAGAAACTGCAAACTCTTATTATGGGTGTTATTTAGAACAATAAAAGTGACAACCACTTCTGTATACTATTTTCCTATTGAACACTCAACAAATTACTAGAAGAAAACTGTAAGATTACCTATATGCAAGCCTAGACATATCCAACAGGTTATACTTTTCTGAATGTAATGTTGTGAATATATACATGTTACATATACATGTTATAAATACATGTATATGTTACACATACGTGTTACAAATACATGCTATTCTGTTTTACTTGTTTTGGCAAATTGGATTCAAATAAATTGAACAAAGTATGTCACTAAACATCTAACTGGAAAAAAATTAAAAACATTCGCGACAAAATTAAATTATATGAATATATTTTTGCAATGAAAATCAAATGTTATTTTAGTAGACACGTGTATTGTCATTAGGAGGAATGTGAACAGACCAGGTAGAATAGTAAGATCTAAATTAGCAATAATTCACAAATAGATTTTCTAAAAATACTAATGGAGAGACATCAGCAGTGTCATGGGTCAGCAGTATTCAGGGTTTCATTCAAGTAAGTCAGATCTTTACTTAGTCTTTTATTTGATATATCTACACTACATGTAAGTTAGCTCAATATCATATGATGAAATAGGGTAAGTTGGTTTTACAGCTAAGAGTACTTAAATATTTCAAAATATTTGATGTTCATTTAACCCAGACCTCTTGTGTAGCTCAGATTGAGGAAGAATACAGTAGTCTGTGTAATGTAACTGCCCTACTATTGCACCGTGCTGCGTAACACATTCCTGTGTCATCTGAAAATTCAATGTTATTTGAAAAGCTAAAAAGTGCAAATTTTTCTATGATAATATTTAGCACAAGCGGTGGTCACTTGAAGAAGAAAGCAACTTTTATTCAAAATTTACCCAATCAGCTTCATAGTCTGTATTTTTAATTCCTAGCTCATGTTGTAGATAGTGTGAACAAACCTGAATGAATACATTTACAGATAAGTGTGATAGTGTTTATAAAGATTAAGTCATGAGGGAAAAGCGGTGGAAAATGGCAACATAAACTATAACCGTTAAAGATGCCTCTGGGAAATCCACTGTCTCTAATCCAAGTGTATGTCACTAAAAACCTGCCCGATTGTTATAAGCATATATACCACGAACTCTAAAATTTATGATCACCTCTATAAACAAATTTCACCACATTGATAAACAACTTCAACAAATGCTTGTCTCAACACACGAAGGAATTTCCAACATATGACATCCAAACATTTTCGAACCAATTTACATGTAAAAATTGCATAATTAGAATACAAAAAATAATAACAATATATATAAATCAAGTTGATTAAAACTACCCAAAAGTTTCGTCAGAGTAAGTTATGTAATAGAGTGGTCTCCGTGGACTTGCTGTTCTAAGGAGGCTTATCAATATGAGCCAATGAAAGTTTAGTTTCTTATTAATTTTATTTAGCAGCTCCTTGGCTAGCTTCCAGGCTAAACAGCTATCTCAGTTAAAAGCACACACTTAATGTAAAGAAAGACAGCATTGGCTTATATATGTTCACTAGCTGTGCTACCCGGCGTTGCCCGAGTGATAAAAAAGGCTTTGGTCAGAAAATTAATTTGTATTTAACATATAATAACATTTGCCATTCTAACTTTCAAACTACATATCATAAGAAAAGTGTTTTGTGTAATTAAAATAAATTAAGAGAAAATAAAAATAACTGTTAAGGTTTTCAAACTTTGTCAAACAACTGTAACTGTCAAACTTCATATCATGAGAATAATGTTTCGCACAGGTCAAATACTTTAAAAAGAAGGTTTAGATGTAAATGTGAAATAATTGGCAAGTAATAGCTAACTTAAGTCAGTTTTGCTACGATTACAATAGAAGATGTCTCAGTAATAATACAATTAATACAAACTGAGAAAACAAAATAAAAATCTTGAATATGTTGAATTAATAATAACAATTCTTGCATAGAAGTGTGTGTATAAAAAAGGTTACTGTTCCAGCAGAAGCTATCCATCAGAACTTTGAATACGACAATACTGGTACCTCCCGATACTGGTACAAATGTAAAAATGACGTGTACTGTTTTTGTCTGACTGAATGGAGAGATAATGTTGAGGCTTTTCCCATGAAGAGGATATAATTGTCTGCGCAAGAAGAATTGGCCTTGGCCCCAAATATAGTAATTGAACCTCACGAAAAATATTTCTTAACAGGGGCGTCGTTACGCGTGGCCGCATCGGTAAAATAATCAGCGTGCGCTATAGCTATATCTATAGCCGGAATGAAAGACATAGGCCTACTTTGAGAAATATATATATAGATATGCTTAATTGATACTAGGAGATGATAATATCCAGTGAGCTGAGCACAATATACAAAAAGGTAACATGTCAGATATAATTTTATAACAATTTTGTTACAGGCAGGAACAGTCAGAGATTGCAGGTGTCAAAGGTGCCTAACAATAGCATGGACTGGCATAATGAGAAAGCCATTACAGAGTTAGTCAGCTGAATGACAGTGATGGTTATTCCAGCGCTGATATCGATAGTGTAAATCAGTATGCAGCATCAATGGATGACATCCACATGGAGCAACTCTATGTAAATTTGTTGTATAGTATTATGTAGATGAATAACTCAGTTGTATAAATAATCCTGGTTATGAAATTAAAATTAATGCATGAATGTTATGCCGAGATACTCCTATCTCACAGTTATGCTGAGTACATGTATATCTATCACTGCCTCTATCGCTGCTTCTACCACTGAACCTACACGCTAGGAAACCAACACTTTCACTAATCGGTCTTTTACGTAAAGTAAAAATAAAATTACATTTTATAGAATACTACCTAATGTAATTTTTAAACGTAGTTTAAAAGGTTTTATCTAGCGAATTGACTTTAAAGCTATATGTGTAATTACTTGAGCATTTATAATTGCTTTTTGAGTTCGCTGAACGAATTATACAAAACACTTTGTATTCTTATATAAAGTGTTTGCTCTAAGGTATGAAGCAGTTATCTGAATGAAATAATTGTATATGGTAACGTTGAACTGTACTCATTATTATGTGCAATAATAAAATTGTTTGCTCATTCCTGAGAAGAAATCAGGTAATTGGACTGCTGATTGTGATGTCAGAGTGTTTAGAAGTGCATGTACTGATACATTTCAATTTCAATGCATTGCTCAGACATATAACTAAAACTGGCAAAGGTGATCAGTCTCCAAATATCCCACAATGCAGTGGGTGTGTTGCAGAAACCATGTAACACAATCAAATTTTGATGGTGCGTTTACTTGATTAATGTTGCCTTTATATCATGATGTTTCTCAAGCGACATAAAAACCATATTTTCAAGCTACTAGGTTAATATTCATGTAACTAAAACGTGTCCCTTGATAACTCATAGATAAAAAATTTTTTTCCGTTGCATCGAAACAAACCGGACTTACATGACCTAAATGTGATAAATACACTGATTACTTAATGAGATGAGAATAAAAAATGCAAAAAAAATTGCTGAGGAAAAGTTACATTAAACATAGGCTAACCTACAAGTTAACCTTAAAGGTTGACTTGCAACAAAATTCACATTACAGTTATTTGGTATCAAAAGATTCACCATGTCTTACTCTGTTGTGTTGTAGGTGCCAAATGTGTGGAAAAGTGATTACAAGCTCTTAAAAACTCAAAAACGAAAAGCCGCCATAGATTGGAATCTATTTATTTCTCTGACGTAGCCATGAAATTTGGTTATTGTCTTGTCACGTGATGTTCTCACGTGAATTGAAAGGCCAATAAAAAGCTCAATATAAACTTATCGTAGCACTAGTTTATGACAAACACTTCGGGTTTTACCGAAGACCCCGTATCAGATATAGATGCTTGCTACTTTACAGCTTTGTTTCAGCCTGGTCTAAGCGGCAAGTCGTAATCTGATCATGTGACCCAATACTTCGCAAATAACTTTTGCAGCACTTTTCGATTATCACAGCTGACCAACAGGCTCGTCATGATTGTCAGACAATGATATGTACTCCTTCGAGGTAAGGCTAAGAAATTAACTGAATTTTCACAGTAAGTTATAAGATATCACTGTTAAAAGTGACAGCATTACAATGGCCATGAAATAGACGCGTAAGAACAATAGACATGGTTTTATTGAATGCGTCAAGTATATTTGTGAAAATATTTCGACGAATGAGGTTGCATGAAAGTGTAAACAGAAACCATCCTGTAACAACTACGTCACATTTGAGCCGTTTTGGAAAGAGAGTTCAAACTACGGCGGTCTCGTGTGGCTGCGATTAACTGTTTGTTTTTTTAGCTCTTAAGATCTTGTTATCACATTCCCACAAATTTGGCACCTACAAGACAACAGAGTAAGACATGGGGAATCTTTTGATATCAAATAACTGTAATGTGAATTTTGTTGCAAGTCAACCTTTAACGATCCTGTTCGACTTGGAGCAAAATCTCCCGGTCTAGACAACATGAAAGGGCAACTCCTAGTTGATATCACAAATAGAACACTTGTAGGTGATACTAAAGGTGTAAACAGCCTGTAAATGGGGTTACTGAAAGAGGAGTCACTCTAACAGATGTCAAAGAGTGATTCTTGACAAAGGATGACATAAATAAGAAACAACAATGAATGTGACAAGAACAGCAAAAAGGAAAATCACCTGCTCCTCTGATGAGACATTCAGTTCATCCCTTGAAGCAATCTCCTCAACTTCCTCCTTCGTGAGTTTATTAAACTCGTCTCCGCTGTAGAAAGACAGCACTGTATCAGTTGAGAGCACTTCAACCAATAAATGATTGTACAGGTAAATACTTCTCTAGTACTCCACAGGCAATTGTAATATATCGGCCTGTCTTCCGTAATAAAGCGGACACCTCAACAGCTATTTGCAATATAAACTTGCTTTTCTCAATCCAAATGTATCTCTATCGCTAATTGTAGGCGATGCAGCCTTGAATATCCTGGTTCATTGGCTATCTATACATAAAATGCTATTACAGATCAACACTAGGCTATTTTTACATGGTTAGCCATTCCTTATTTCAGACAGTTGAAGTAGTCTGTAAGCAAACTCTATTATTTAATAGACATGCTAACTAGCTCTGCATAGACACATCAGTTCACAGTTGTATCGCAATCTCTATGCACCTCTAAAACAGTTGTCACAGTCCACAGGCATAATGCTTCTAGACTTGCCAAGCCTGCAAGGCGCATTTTCATCTAATTCCGTACACTTTCAATTGTTAAGCGAATGTTTTATGTATAAATATTTTGTTTTTTAAATGAATTAAACTTGACATCATTTCTCACTTTTTAGAAAACTCAAGAAACTTATGACTGCAACATCTTCTCCAGTAAAAGGGTGTGAAAATGTAAAGAACTGTCAATTCAAAAACTCGCATAATAATGTGCAACAGTAAAAGAAGTCAAAGACTGAAACGGAAAGACTGTGAAACCTTTGAAATGAATTGCGACTGCATTGATGAGAAAATGATATGATACGTTTACTAAACTTTAAAATCTAAATATTCTCAAACTATTAAAGTTTCAGTGTTTGTGATTTGTTTGTGTTTCTTATTTTAGCGCTAGCCTTGGCACATTACTCCTTTCGCTCATATTCATATAAGCTTTACTAACTGCCATAGATATCTGTTATAGACACGCTGGTTGCAAATTTACACAGAATATGAAGTTACCCAAACTAGTAAATCTTTTTTCTAAACCAAAAAGTTAGTGGTTTGGCTATTGTGGGTCCAAAGTTTTTCTAAACGAATGATTATTAATGTGGTTTAGTGACAGATCCAGAGTTGCAAGGGCATGAAAAAGTTAACAAACAAACTCACCAGCTTACAGCAGCGAAGTTTCTGTTTATGTAAGAGTTGCAAGCGGAGACAATTGTAGGCTCCATAAGCAGCTCTCCAAATGACCTCACACTGAGTACATTACCAGGTGTGAGTCTGCAAATATTCACCAGTCGTGTGTATGCAAAGAACAGCTGATGTCAAAGCTGCGCTTATCGCTTTATATATAGAAGAATGGAAACATAAGAAATTGCAAGAATAGAAAAATTCAGCAGATCCATATACCCAATGCAGCGCATATCTATTTTCTAATTCATCAATAGCCAGAATAAGCCCTTTTACATAGCTTTCTGATAATAACGGCCATGCTATCTACATGCATCTTTAGTAGTGGTGAGATATATTGTAAGACTGCAAATCTTTACTATTCGTAAAACTCAGTGCAATCAAGTGTACCCACCATATCACTGCAAGTATACTTGTATATGGTGATAAATGTTCATGGAAAAGAGACTTAACTCATCAGAATATCAACAGAAGGCATGAGCGAGACAAGACTTAACTCATCAGAATATCAGCAGAAGACACGAGTGAGACAAGACTTAACTCATCAGAATATCAACAGAAGACACGAGCAAGACAAGACTAACTCATCAGGATATCAACAAAAGGCAAGAGTGAGACAAGACTTAACTCACCAAAATATCAACAGAAGATACGAGCAAGACAAGACTTAACTCATCAGAGTACCAACAAAAGGCATGAGTGAGACAAGACTTAACTCATCAGAGTATCAACAAAAGGCATGAGCGAGACAAGACTTAACTCATTAGGATATCAACAAAAGGCACGAGCGAGACAAGACTTAACTCATCAGGATATCAACAAAAAGCACGAGCGAGACAAGACTTCCCTCATCAGAATATCAACAGAAGGCATGAGAGAGACAAGACTTAACTCATCAGAATATAAACAGAAGGTACCAGCGATACAAATGGTTTAAAAATGCAAGACCTGTGACTCGGTGAGCATAATTGAAATGCTGTGAGATCAAAGCTGAAAGATGGTTTTAGTTTAGAGCCAATATGGAAAGCACGTAATTAATCAACTTAGTGCAAGTGTAACCATTTAATCCCAAGCTAACAGTTAGCAGGAAAAAAGACTTCCGCATGTTGCTCAAATAAATCATCCAAATAGAAAAACAGTTTCATTGCAGACTTAAATAACACATTAATATGCAGCACAGACATGAAACGAGGCGTAATCCATAGACTTATCTACCTGTCAATTATGAATTCACAGCATGACTCCTTGACTTCATAGAGATTCAAAAAACTAGCACCTATGAGTAGTGACTGAACATTATTGTCACTGATCTGCACTTTCCCACTGTATGCAAAGTTTACAAGTGCTTCCAGGGCGCTGCAAAAAACAAAACACATTAAACTATTTTTGACTTATCAAAATGAACTGTTTACTGCCATTTCATCCAGAGCAAGAACGAGGTACAGGCAGTCATAAAATATTACATGGTTTGAAGTTAGAGCAGCATCATGCTTAGAAAAAGCTATTTTATTTGAAATATATGCTGACATAAAAAATATTTCAGATGCAGTCATTTATTGATACTGCCAGCTAGAGTCTCTAAGCATGATGCCTGTGTTTCAAAGATAAGCAGATCTATAGTTGTTACCTGGCATCTATTCCTGACATTGTAATTTCATCTTGTTTAGACTCGATCATGTCATGAGTAAACATAGCTTGAAAATAAGGTATGGTGGCTGCAAGAACTACCTTATGTGCAGAGAACTTACTATCTCCAACCTGTGAATTTAAATATAAAATTAGTTTCTACTAGTCCAAGCTAAAACTAAAAAAGCAAAGCTGGTTAGAGACGATCAAATAGTAACATATATGTAACATAAGCATCCTGCTATCACACATTAAGGCTTACACAAACAATGCTGATGAAAGCAAACAAAACAAGGTTAAAAAACTAAATTTGTCAATAATTAATTAATCATAAGATCTTGTCATAAGATAACTATCAATCTTCAAATTTACGAAATGTTTTCATTGCGCACTCATTCTACTCTTAGCAAATATTAATTGCTAATTTAGGAGAGCTTTTCACGTTGAAACCATGGAGAAAAGTAATTTCAAGCACCATTGAAAGTTCACACGCTGTTGTTGTTTGGAATAAACCATTAAACAAAATAAACCTTCAGAGTCACGTCACAGAGCTTTCCGTGTCGCCTAATCTGCTCCATTTGCGCAAATCCTTCAGATGACAAATTAACATTGTGATAGACTACCACCTTCTCATCAGCCATGTTAGTAATTACTAAGCCTAAAATCTTTTGTTTACACGCAAACATTCTGGTAGCCAATCGTAGTCCCGCGAGGCTTTTATAAAAGCCAGCTATGTCAATGCTAAGCACATTTCCGTTTTGCTTGTTTAGATAGGAAAAATCTAGTTCCTATCCAAATAGACCTAGGGTAGAGCCACGGCATATATTAGATACCCTAATTCACCGAGCCTCCTTTGTATATAAAATAATAACATTAATATTTAGCTATAGAATATGATCATGTATTTATCTTTACTCAAATATAGTTTTACTGAAAAGTAAATAAATTCAGCGTTTTCTATTCCAACATCAACAAAATTGTCTTCATTTTAGTAAACTACTTGCTAAGGTACTAAGCAATAGACTTTTGCGCTATCGATTTGGTGAAGCTTATTTTACATTTTATCAGTTGCGTTTCACAGAGAACCTTGTTAATACATTTACTGTGCTTCTGTTGCAAAGTTTATTCACATTATGATATCACTTTTATGTGTTGTCTTTTGGTTTTGTTCGATACAAGATTAAAGTGACATGTCAGTTGCCAATATTATTTCTAAAATAAGCATTAATCCACCGTTTAAAACCTGGTTTTATTGTTTCAAGTGCTCTTAACCTTATTACTAGAGCAAAACTTCTGCAATTAGCGTTGTTATTGTCATTTTTATTGTCGTTCTTATCTAGGTGGCGAACAAATAGTAATAATCTGCAAACACGTTTTTAATATTGTTTTTAAAATTTCCCAAGGATGTTGCCACTAAAGCTAAAAGGGCAGCTTATGAAGCGTTTCTTTGTCTGTTGAGTATGGCTGGTTAGCTCAGGAGCCAAATTTTAAAAAATGTCATCGAGAACGCGTATAGCAACTGATAATGAATCGGAGCCAAGCACTGCTTTCGTTTTCATAGAATATTTTTCTGCCTTTCTAATTTAAAGCTTGAACATAGTTTTTCTTTTTTGTCTTTTTATCTTTCATTAAAATCAAAGCTTCATTTTTATCATTGTGGCCTAAGTTTCATAGATGCATCGGAAACAGACTGAACATCAGCAAAGGTGGCTGAATTAGTTGTAAATTATATTTATGAGTACGAAATAATTGATGAGAATAAACCTATAAATACAAGAAATTTAGATACATTAAATATTTGCTTTGTTCAGATTTTTTAAGAAATTTTCTCGCAGTCGCTGTATTCACAAATTTAACTGAACTTATTCAGTAACAAACAAAATCCCTGCTTGAACTGTCTCAGTGATATACCATCCTATATAGTATTTTGCATGTCAACAGTAAACCTTAGTTTATTGAAGTTCTCTATCTACATGTATAGAAGATCTTCAGCAATTAGGAAGCACATTTAATTAAACTAAACACAGTGTTTGATGTGTAATTTTGTCTGAATTTCAAATGGCCATGAGTTGAGTTGCTCCTAAGGCGTTCACAAAATGTTAGTGTGATTTTAAGTTAGATTATGACTCTATATGTGTTTTGTTAATCGTTTGCTTTGATAGTAAAAACATTTCAAAGGTTTCCGAATGAATGAACTCTTCTATTGCATGACTTTTTTGCCTTCTTGTTTCGATGCAGTCACTTATGCCAATATAACCTAATTCATGAAGTTCAGTTCTGAACACTATTTATTGTGAGATCAAGCAACCAAATTATATTAAATGCAGAAAAAGAACCCATAAGGATGAGATGGCTGTGTCTTTATATATTCTTATGGACATGTTGCAACAAAATTTTGCTAAACAAGTCACTTGGTCAGGAAAACAACAAATCACCAAAGGGCTAGGCACATGCCTTCTGTGTACTTGCAATCTTTCCACGCTTTTCATGACTTTAGGAAATCCATAGCCATTGTTAGTAAAGCACGAGACTGAATATACGATTAATTTACCGATAAGTGATGAAGGCATGTTAGTGATGAGGTGTTACATTAACCATGTTGGAAAAGCAAGTATATTTTTAAACATTTCATCTGTAAAAGTTAGAAACTTAAAATACAACAATATACATACATGTACATATTCAAATGATTTGGATGTACTGTTAGGTGAATGCAACATATTTTATCTAGAAGAGAAATCAGTCAACGATGTGTTAATGCAGAGAATAACTTTCATAAGGTAATAAGAGCTAGGAGATGTGTATTTTGGTTTCTTGCCATAACAAGTACATAAATATATAATAATAATGATGATGATAAAAGTGACAAGCAAAGGCTTCTTCACTTTTGGAGATTACTAGCATTAGTAGTTGTCTGTTTTGAACGTTACCACGTTCGCTTCTTTGCTTGTAATATTGTAATATCTCATAACACTTTGTGTACAGGCATTTGAGGCTACTATGGACCCGCCACCAATATACCACAACACACAGAAATTCATAGAAACTGCATCTGGCAATAAAGTTAGCAAACTTTCGACCCTTGCTGGCAGTCAAAACATCATTTTAAATGGCAAGACTGTGGTGATGGAAGGATGTGTATTGCGGGGAGACCTTGGCAGCCTGAAGGTTGGCAAGAACACAGTCATCAGAGAGAATGCAATATTACGGCCACCTTTTAAAAGGTTTGCTAAGGGAGTTGCCTTTTTCCCTTTGTACATTGGTAAGTGAAGAGAAGAAATCATTTTACTTGAAATAGCTAGTGAGATGTGGTTGGTTTTGTGTGGTGACAGACAGATAGCGTTGAGTACTTTATATCACTCATCAATCGACTGTGTTTTTGGTACAACAGCTGTAAGGTTTCGTGGGGAAGTTCGTGTGAAACTATTTTGGGGGATGGTTAGTCAACTCTTGATGTTATTAGCGAATTATTCACCACTATCAGAACCCACGTTAAAGATGTGGTTGCGTCAATTTTGAGTTTATTTTAAAAGAAAGCATTTTTTTCTCTATCAGTTGATATGTTGTTTGTTGTGTTACGCGATCTCATTGCCAAGATATTTGAAGATTAAAATCGAAAAAATCTGATCGCCGTAAAAATGCTCAGGCCACAAAAATGTGCCCAGACTTGCCCAAAATGATGTCACGCGTTATACAACCTGTCTCTATCTCTCGTATTCACATCGGCTATTTGCGATAAAAGTCTAGTCCTACGCGACTCTATTGGCATATATCTTATTTTGTATTTGCTCATGTTGGCTAGAATAAAATTTTAAATCCAGCTACAGGATGCATTATAAATGTTTCAAAGGCATCAAATAACGAAAATTGAAAATTTGTTCTACTCACTTTCTCCAAATGTTGTGTAAACATTTGGGTACCGACTACCAATTCTACCGGTCTACGGTAATTCTGTCAAGCTAACTATGTAGATTAAGGTCTTTGTATCAGCAAAGTTCCGCCGTTACCCATACTAACGATATTAGTGTTGGGCTGGTATCTAATTTAGTGCCGGATCGGATATCCTTGCACATTTTTATCGGTTTTCCCAGTATCGGTATCCTCGGTATTTACTATCTTCAGTATCCTTTGCCAACTAAGAAAGTTCGGTATTGTCGGTACTATTGTTCGGTATGTGGTTATCAGTGTGTCATTAAATGGTTTAAACTTTAAATCATAACTGTCTCGAACAACTTTTATCGTTGTGCAAAAAATAGCCTGTTCAAAAAAACATTCTTTAGTCAGCAGTATATTGTTACGGCAAAGAGACTCCTTGTTTTAAAAAGCCAAAAAAGAAAGATGGAAGTATAATTTTCATGATAGATGTTTTTATTGTTTATTCTATTAAAAAATATAGTTATTGATACAAACGTTATGTATAATAAAGAACAGATAGATAATGGCAAGGGGCTCTCTTTGTTAAATATACTGAAACAGTTTACAGAAATCTTACTATCACACATTGTAATCAGGTAATGTAATCACATAATTATACGCAGTCCAATTAGAGTCCAGTTCCGTTAGAGTCTTTATACATCCTCCCATCTGTGGAGAACTCCCAAACCTTCGAGGCTGGTGGCATTATCAATGTAACGTAATATAATAATAGATACAGTAAGCATGGAAATTTTCGTTGAATTTGTTCGCCAATGCGTGCTGAGATTAGCATGTTCGTCACGAAGCGTTTTAAAAATCTCTCCGGATATCCGTATAACCATTTACCGGTAGGCTTTTACGGATAAATACCGATCATATCAAACCGGCCGTGGATACCTAGCTGTCACCGAAAATAATTAGTTTCCTCGGATACCGAGAATCCCTCGGTATCGGTAAGAGCGGATAACCCAATACCGGCCCAACACTAAACAATATACAGCCTCCCATAAGTCCCGCCCACCTTATGTCCGTCGCCTATCCTTGGAGCGGGGCTGTATATCATTGCCTACACCGACGACTACTAGTTTCTTACTACCGTAAGTTAGCAAGTCGCGTCTTTGAAAAGAATATACATAGGGTTAGAGTTTTAATGATGAGAAGTCTGCTGCAAACTGAATTTAAACTCGCATTCTCCAGTTCTGCGGACATCCATATACCATATCCAATTCACTACAATATTCTGCAAATTATGTTTTGCATTATCTTCAACAATATTATTTTATTATATAATTTTTACAAGCAAAAATATTTTCATCTCAGCATAATGCTTTTATTAAAGATATTCATCAAGTCGTGGCCACTCACATAGTTTTAGCTGATACAATAAGACAAATTCATCTACTGCAACAAACTCAAACAAAACATCATGGCTTATGCAGCACACATTCAAGTCTCTCTTTCCCCTTTATGGCAGTTTCCACACTGACAAAGCTGCTTCAGCTGGTGGGATGACATGAACATTCTGTAATCAGCAAAACAAATGCAATAAATATATGTCATTCATAGATATGTCATTCTAAAGTGTATCTATTGAAAGCTTTCAAATTGGGAGTTAAACAGATTGCGAGTGTAATTTTAAAAACGAATAAATGTTTAACAAAGGCACAAGTACGCCAAGCCAACGATTCGAAGCTTTGGTTCTGGAAATTAAAGATTTGCATTGATCAATCGATTTTTTTCCCTTTTTACAAGTGAAAAGTGAACATCTAATGTCAAATCATAAATCTAGTTTACTAGATAAAGCTGCCGCCGAAAATTTGAAGCAAATGTAGCTAGGTGAACCGATAAAAAAATATATAACGATGATTAGTGATAGCAAAAAGTTATAATTTTATTAATTAGTACATGTATTAATGAGTACTAAAATATTACCTTTAGTATATTCATCAATTTAAGCCATTGTATAGCTAGATGCTAAAGATTAAAAAGAAGCCGTCAAGAACTCACTGTACATACGTATCTCGCACGCGCAGGAAATCAAATTTTAGCCTCAAACAGGGAAATATAATCTGA
Organism: Watersipora subatra; assembly: GCF_963576615.1. Lineage (NCBI taxonomy): Eukaryota > Metazoa > Bryozoa > Gymnolaemata > Cheilostomatida > Watersiporidae > Watersipora > Watersipora subatra. The sequence continues at coordinate 62,238,141 of NC_088708.1, read as the reverse complement.
ATGTAAACTCAACAGGAAACTCTATAGGAGACTCAAAGTAAAAGATAAATTTACCTCCATTCTCCGATCTTCCTCCGTAGAACTTTAACTACCTGATGCCAAGAAAACTAGGAGTCACCCTCACATTAACTTTACAACAATTTTACAATTACATGTACATTGTTCGCCAATAAAACGTGTCAATCGAGTAATTCATTAAAGTAACGATGTTAATTAATTTAGTAAATATCGATGTCCATGCGAATTAATAATAGAGTAAAATCCCTAAATTTGAGATCACAGACAACACGTTTTACAAGTGATAACATTTATTACGGCCTATATAAACATTTCGCGCTGATGATTGGCTAAGGAAGCGTCCTCATATTTATCGCTCGTGGTTTCTTTTCAGATATATTGCTTGTGACGTCACGAAAGAAGCACCCGCTAGAACGTGAGCTTTTTAAAAGAGAACCTCATTCAAATGCATATATCTCTGGACAGGGTTGGTCTACAAAGACAAAAATGGCATCAAATTGTAGCTGATGTTTTAGCCTTTTATGGGTCTTAATTTCATTAAATCAAATTTTTTGACGCAACCACATCTTTAACAATTGAAGATTTTTGTTTAAATTTCTCACCCAAGTGCCATAAATTTCTCTAGATCTTGCAGTGTACTTTTAAAACACATTTACTGGTTTAATTATTTACCTTCTCTCACAATGTACTGTCAATAGTAGTCATAGTCAATATTACAATTATGGTGTCAGTGAGACTGCTGATTGCTATTTCAGGCGAGCACGTTTACATAGGAGAGAACTCAATTATAAACTGTGCCCATGTTGGCTCTTACGTACACATCGGCAAGGACTGCGTTTTACAGCGACTGAGCATGCTCAAGGACTGCTGCGCTGTTTTAGATGGGACAGTCCTAGCACCAGACACTGTTGTACCTCCTTTTGCAGTATTTGCTGGTAACCCCGGGCGCCAGGTTGGGGAGTTGCCAGAAATCACACAGGAATTAATGATAGACTATACTTGGGCATTTTATCGTAACCTTCTACCACTCAGTAAGAAGCCTATCGAGCCTTCTAGCTCTGAGAGTCAATCTGATGAGACCTCCAAATGAGCTATTAGTATTCCTATCATTTCTTATAACTTATTTTGTGTATTCAGTCAATGCCCGACTGTAACAGCAAGATTGGTATGGGATAAGAACTTTGACATTGTTAAGTAGAGCAGAAGGTCACTCTGGTGTCTCTTAACTATGATGTCTCTTAACTATGATGTCTCCTAACTATGATGTCTCCTAACTATGATGTCTCCTAACTATGATGTCTCCTAACTATCATGTCTCTTAACTATGATGTCTCTTAACTATGATGTCTCCTAACTATGATGTCTCTTAACTATGATGTCTCTTAACTATGATGTCTCCTAACTATGATGTCTCCTAACTATCATGTCTCCTAACTATCATGTCTCTTAACTATGATGTCTCCTAACTATGATGTCTACTAACTATGATGTCTCCTAACTATGATGTCTCTTAACTATGATGTCTCCATGCATTGAGGCCTGCTTTGCTTATATAATGAATCTTGATATGCCTTCTCAGTAGCATCAACTGGCTGTTAATGAGTGTTTAGTGTTCTTGTGTAGTGATTGTTACTATAAGAAATGAGTGTATAGGGTGAGTATATCTTAAGTGTTCATCTCAATATTAAAACAATAATTAACAGAGATCAAACAATATATATTAAATATTTCAAAGAACTCAAATAAAAATATAAAAATAAATATGCTAAATAACATGATAGATAGTAGAAACACCGATCATGTATTGTTAATAGCATTATAATGGTTTTAAGTGCATGATTACTCTAACAAGGAAGTTATTGAATGTAAATAAAGAGGACGGCTCAAACTGGACGGATTCGATGGCATATTTGTGATCATCTATATTTATATGGGGCAGTCAAATCTCATCATCCACATGCGAGCAGTCGGTAAAAACTGGCAAAGCCTCAATAGAAAGGGGCATAGTCTCAGGCGGTGCGCGCAGCAGGCTTAAAGATTGTCTATAAATCGAGTGAATTGATCATTTTCTCCAGGCTGCAGATTGCTCACATGACCACTGAGCAGATGTACCTGCACTGTACCATTGCTATAGCTCATCACCTGCAGCAGACATCAATAGTTGACCATTCATAGCAACTGTCTTAAAAGGTTCATGTGAACAGTACTATATATGCTACATGTATAGTAATAATGTTAAACTAATGTTGTAAACTATTGTAACAAGGAAAGGAGTTATGTACCCAACATAGTCGAGCAGATAACTTTTAACAAGTTGCTTTTATTGAAAAGCATTGAATGATAAAATCCATCGCACATAAGATGAACAGAGTAGAGGTGGGACATGCATGCAATGTAGTAAGTCATCAAAATATATAAGCATGCATAAAACACGATTATGCAGAATAAGGTGTACAAATAATTAGGGTGCAAGTTGTTACACCTTCCCCTTTCTGCACACGCAAACAGCGGGCCAGCATGATCTTGTGAGAGAACTTACATTCCTTACCATTTTTGGTCTTGAATGAGCATGTTCCTCTGACAGACACACATCTGTAACTCTATAATGACAAAAAGACAGAAAAGCAGATTTTCACAAGGTTTAATATCAAAGCAGCCACAGTTAGAAATAAGCCTACATTAACAGTTTGTATCCAGCTGCTATATAAGAGGGTATCACATGTCTTCACTATGCACACCTATAAAAGCTGGTGTGAGTTGTCAACTTTACTTACTCAAGGTACTATTACAGCCGAATGAAAAAATGGGTTTCTTTTTAACTACAATGTATTGGCTATCTAACAGTACGATTATAGTAAGACTTATCTAGCACCCGTTGCATATCAGTGAGTACCGCTTCAGGAACGTGAGAACTTGTAAGATTACCTTTGACATAGCAACTATTATGATTCATACCTGCTACCATAGATTATTCAAGGCTTTATGCAGATGTAATGGTTTTAAATGTTGAAACTGTTGTAGCTGTTGAACTGAAAGGGTAGTAATTTCCTTCAAAATATTCTAATATCTAACTAAGTGCAGAAAGTAGTACGTATGCCCTTTGTCAGATGTTTATACAAAACATGTTAAATTTTAAATGTCTTCTTATATCTGGCAGCCATAACAAATGCCTCTGCGCTTCTACATTCTTTCACCAATACATTGTGGCCTAACCCTCGGACACGGTGGTTTGGTCTTGCCTTGTTTGCCATGATTCGAAGCTCCTCAGATATCCTTGGGATATCTTGTGACTTTTGGGCCTTGCTAATCTTCTGAATGGATAGCCTTCTGCTAGTAAGTTTTTCTAACACGCCATCCTCAGCTCCTCAGCTAGAGATTTTCAGTTTGATCAGCTATACGGGCTAGCACGCACTTATTCATCTTAAACTAGTTTAACTTGATGGCTCGAGTCCGATCCCCTTAATATATTCCTTAATATTGGTAGACCTTAGAGCATTTACTGTTGTGTGTGGTGACACCTTTATGCATTCTTTGCGGATGGCGAGAACAACAAGTCTAACTAACACCATATAGCCTAGGCAAATTTACTTGTAGAATACTGAACATTAGGTAATATAAAAGCTTAAGGGTATATTTTCAGAGTGTTTTTAAGACAGCATAATTAATGGAGAAAATGCACAGTCATCACAAAAGAATGTTCCGCTATATTCGGCAATATCTTAGTCCTTATCCAAAGCCAATAAACAAATCTTGTGCTTCAGGCTACTAACTTAATGCTGCTTTTTCAATTCCATCTCCTGTTGCCTTGACATTACTGTTGAATGCTGCCATACCATGTATGTTCTCCATCACAGACGTCTGTGATTGATAACCATCGATTATTCAAGGAGATATGTACTTCTATGCAATTTAACCATCCATATTTTTCATACTTTCTAAACAAACTGTTAGAAAAGTTCTTCTTGGAAACGGTCCTCTCTGACACAAGTAGAAAACAAGGTATTGCTGCCGTCTTGCGAGTAATTAAACTTTACGTTTGCTAAAAGTGTGAATGCCTATGCTAGCCTTTAAAATAATTGAGCTAATAACAACGGGCAAGGTAAACCTATTACCGAACAGCTAACAATCATAGACGTAACGTTGAACATAAAGTGCGGCACAGAGAGATCTTTTGTAATTATATATTAATAAGATTCCTTGGGAAATGTCATTGGATGATCTACAGGCAGTATACCTCCAAGTATTATAGATCAGATATAGTGGTAGATCAAGGCTATGTAATTGTGAATTTGCAGTCATTCACTTTTTATGAATACTAGTTGATGGCCTGGCGCTGCTGGGTAATAAAAAATTATTCGAACAAAAAATTTGTTTTGAATTAACATATACAACATTTGTCATTCCATCTTTCAAGTTTCATATCATGAGAAAAGTATTTTGGACAATTCGAATAAATTGAGAAAAAAAATAAAACAACTGCAAAGGTGTTTTAAATGTGAAATAATTAGTAATGGCTAGATAGTCTGTTTTGCTACAATGATGACAATGAAAAATAATTTGTAAATGACACAATTAAGGCAAACTCAGAAAACAAAATGAAAATCGTGAATTTGTTGAATTAATAATAATAACGATTAGTGCATAGAAGTGTGTATAAAAAAGGTTACTGTTACGAAGATACTGGTACCTCTCGATACTGGTAAAAACGTAAAAATGAGTTATCGAACTGACTTTGTCTGATACTTTCTCTGACCGATCAAAGAGAATGTAGAAGCAATTCCTACTCGAGATAAAACAATTTTCCACATAAAAAATATTTAGCCTTTACAGATTTAGCGATTGAACCTGAGGAAAAATTGGAAATAGAAGTGTATTTGTGTAAGAGCACATTTGAAATTGAAATGGCACATTTAAAAATTACAAATTAAAAAATAGGTAATGAGTAATAGTCAAAAATGCTATTAAAATTTTTTTTCAAAGCAAAACAAACACAAAAGGTAATATTAATTAAGAATAAAAGGTACACGTTTAACGCGTGCAATCGGGATAAGGATAGTTGAAGAGTTGAAGAAGCTACGAATGGCTTAGCCTAGTGGTTATGCACGCTTGTTTGCTACCTTGCGATTTGAATGCCACAGGTTTTTCCTTACTATATCGTTATTTTTCGTTATAATTAGACAGACAACAGACAGAAAAACGCTGAGATTTATATGCAGTAAATAGATTGCTCAGGTTGGTAGATACATAACTACAAATATGCATGTTTGATGGAGACTCAAGGTAATCAACGTTTACCAAAATATTACACTGCTTTACTTTATAAACCAAAGGGATATACAATTCAACATAGTAAATGGACTTACTACTAGTAATTTTAATGAAAAATGTTGGAAAGTGATAAGGATGTATCCCTTTTAATCCCTAACTAATCCCTTTTATAAATACCTTTTAGGCAATGATATTGGTACAAAAGTCACATCGGCTAAGTGTACTCACTCTAGATTATTCCGTGACATTGAGTCAGAGGTCATAGGCTCGGCATCATTACGTAGCAAATCCCACATATGTATGGTAGATTTACTATCCAACACAAACAGAATATAGCTACAGTTCCTTGACCATAGAACCCGTCGTATAGCTGCCCCTCCAGTAGAATTCTCCCACACAATTATGGGGGATTCTAAAAACACCAACAACTTTGCTTGTGTTAAAGTTACATTTTGCTTAAAAAACTGAAAGCTGATGCCACAAGATGTTGATCACAAACTAAGGCAACAGTAAATAACAAGCAAAGTAAAACTAATAGTGTGGCACAACAGTTACAAATAGATCACCATGTGAAACGCTGGGATATATAAATGGTTAGCCCACTGCAGAGCGCGATGAGCCTTCAGAGTAATATCAACATGCATGCAAACTACCGCTAAAGAAAAACTAAAGACTAAAATTTCAAGTCATTTGGATAGATAATAACATAAATTCTGGTACTTATTAGCTGTTAGACCAAGAGGCTTAAGGACAACAGACTAGGACACCTGACAGTAAAACTTACCTGAGGCTAGATGGTAAAGCTTGAGGGAGCCATCGTCACATCCTGCCTGTAAAAAAACCACATCCACTCAGCGACAACAAGAACGAAACTTCCCTTCTTGCTTTGCTATATTCTATGCTAGAAGTAAAGAACGGGGAGGCGTGGAAAAGCTGAGTAGATGAGAGAACACAGTATTTATGGCTGTAGGTCGTAGCAATATTTGTGGGTGGCATTTATGGCTGTAGGTCGCAGCAGTATTTGTGGGTGGCATTTATAGCTGTAGGTCGTAGCAATATTTGTGGGTGGCATTTATGGCTGTAGGTCGCAGCAGTATTTGTGGGTGGCATTTATAGCTGTAGGTAATAGCAATATTTGTGGATGGCATTTACGGCTGTAGGTCGCAGCAGTATTTGTGGGTGCCATTTTTGCCACCCACAAAAATGACAAACATAGATGAACAACCAGACTAAAAGATTGATTTCTTTCACGCTGCCCTGTCATCAGTTTACATCACTTTAGAAGAGATTTATGCCATTAAAATGGCTGCTATCGTATAACAAATAGTTTCAGAAAAGAAGGTTTTATAAAAAGATCACCCACCAACATTAACGGATGTCCAAATGGATGTAGGTCAATGCTATTAACTTTACAGGGAGTCAAATCATCGCTGATGTAGCACCTGGGAGAAACCTTTTTGGTACCAAACCTAGTCCCATGAATAATACTTCCAGAGTCCGTTCCCACATAGAAATGGTTGTGGTTGGACGGATTCAATTTGAAGTCTACAGTGCAAAGACTTGAGAGGTCACTGTTTCTGCAATAAAAAGAAGTAAGGTATTAAGAACATGATCATGGGTTATGTATTACAATCCTGAGAAACTTCCAGTTTTATGTTGAAGAAAACAGTATTTATTGACAACAAAATTGAAAATGGAAAAACTGTATCAGCTAAAGGGACTTGTAAGAGATTAACTCACTTGACAGGATTACAGAGAGTCACAGTAGAGCTCTTGAGCAACTTTATCTTGCCATTAGGGGAGAGCCCGAGGTCAGATTCAGAGCCTGCCATGCTTGTCTCATGGATCTCAGCCACTACCTAGTAGTAATAGTGCACCTTTACTAATGTGAGTGTATATTAAATCAGACAGCATGTCACCAAAATTTCCCCAACAAGATCCTTAGGCACTAAAAACTACTAGCAATGAAAAGTTGTACTAAACATTCACTTTTCCTTCGTACATGTATCTAGTTATTCCGCTGAATGAAATTAATGCCACTTTCGTTTACCAAAATATATGACACAAGTAAAAATACATAGGATTGTCGGAATACAATCTGACACATAAACAAGCATGACCAGGTGCTGCCAATGCTGTGTATAAATTACGAACTCACCCACAAGTTAACAACTCCATTCTTATCCAGGCTCGCTAGCTGGAATGACAGCCCTAAACCAGACTCTGCAACCAGATGGGAAACAGGTGAAAAAACAACTCCAACACAGAGCTTCAGTATGAACTGAGTATGAGTTATGCTGATATTTGCACAAAAAACTTACTCTCCATCAGCAGAACTCTAGTTTCCAGACCTTACAGATAACTAAACTGCATGATTCAATTAACTATAAAACAACTTCTTCTGAATACATGCGGCAAACAGTCTACCAGTCCAGCAGGAGGCTTGCATGAAGTTAACAAGGCTAGCTAATGGTGCAGAAGTAAGATTGATACACTGTACAAAGAAGGTAATTAGGGCACTGACCTTGAGAAAGAGATTTTGAACTATCAGTTAAAATGGGGGTGAGGGCGGTTATAGGACTGCTATGGTTGTCGTACTTCAGCACCCCGGCTGTGTTGTACGTTGGAAACCTTAACAACCAATCCGTTTTGCCGCATATATAGCTATGGTGCATCGTTGGCGGCTCTCTCAAATCCCAGGCTACGAGAGACCCATCTCGCATGCCTCCAAACACTAAAGTGGCTTTGATTGGGCTAAAGCAGCAGCATGAAGGCATGCTGGCACTGGCCACAATCCTGTTAAATGCAAGAACAGGTGATAATGCGGCAGCATTTTACCTGGACAACCAGGAAAAAGGCAGCTAAAAGAGACATAGTAAAACGATCGTAAGAGTCTCCTGTAATATGTTTTTGCTTACAATAACTACTCTCGTGCAATTCCTTCAACTAAATACAACTAGCTCGCTTTGTTAATGAAACAATTAATGCTTATAGAATCTGTTAGACTAAAGATTTGTCTCCACAATTCCCTCGGACAGCTGTAGTACTTCACCTTGAAGCTACGTCAATCTATTGCCAATCATGCCACATAAACTATACCTAGTACGTGGAAGTAGATGCTTTCAGCCCTCGGCCTACAGTGCAGTCTGAAAATGGGCATTTGTAGGTGAAGGTCATGACCTTTATGGATTACTAACCAGCTAAATACATATATAGTTGGCATACAAAATTAAAAATCAAATCCTCCAAGGTGATCTATTACCACCAAAGGAGATGTTACAAACTAACTGTACAAAGCCACAATCATACTGGGCAGTTATTTAGATACACAATCAGCTTCTTGTTGGTTCATAAAATCACAGATAATTGATTTATAACTGACATGCTACGTCAGTTATAAATCAATGCTATATAATTTGCTATGCAATTATACAATATATATAGATATAATTATCTATATAAATTATATATACAATGCTATATAATTTATATAAATTTATAACTGACTAGGTCTTTTGAGAAAGATCATCTTCCACTAATGAGATAAATACCTACTTTTGTGGGGCAGAAGGGTCATTAGTGTTCCAGACGCCTATCATGCCATACTTGTCTAGTTTCCTGTCAACTGCCTGCGAAACAACATCCAGAGAAATTTGGCTATGGGCAAGATTTTACTTGCAGATAGTCAAACAGCCATGCCCTAATGGCCGCTAACAGAACTAAAAATTTCTTCTAGCTGAACTAAATTTGATAAAATATTGATTAGCTGTTTAAAAAAATGTCAGTGGTCAATAAAATTCAAAACAACAGTCTACTCAGAACTAAAAGCTTGCAGTAGCAAATCTTAAATACAGCTAGCAAGGTGAGGAAAGAATGATCGGACTTGAAAACAATAAACATTTTACCTGCATTGGGCCTGTGTGCATGGTGAGAATAATAGTGCTGTCTGTAGGAGAAAAGTAGCACCTTGAGACTTGTCTACACCTGAAAACCTCCACATCCACCAAATTGAAAGAAGCTTCACTGCAGCTGAATTCACTTGAAGTATCTTTGTAGAGACTTTTCGTGTCTTCTTCATATAGCAACCTTTCAATGACCTTGAAACAGACATTGAACTACTTGTCAATGTCATCTCTATACAGTCTAGGAATCAAAAAGAAGCGTAAAACTTCAGTTGGACTGAAACTTATTATTGCCTTGCGTTAAAGACTCTACCAGCTGTGGATGTTTGATATCAATACAGATGTATTCGCAGTTCATCCTAGATGTACCTGGCATGTTCTTTGCAGAAATGCTGTAAGCTTGCCATCATCGTGTCTAGACGTGTCACTACTATCGTTTGTTTTGTCAGCCGAACCACACGCTGCTGCACCCTCTGATGGACACTGAGTCCATTTAGTTGTAAGGTCAATATCCTCTGTTTGTGTGTCTCTCTCAAGATTGTCTTCATTGGTTTGAACACAAGCCTGCAGAAATGTCTAAGGTTTTGAGAAAAATCTACCTGTTTTCGATTGCTAACTAAAAGATGTCACAAACTAAGGAATTCCTGCAAAAACAACAAAAGATAGTGAAACGTTCTCCTACAGATTGTCAAAGTATTACCTGTTGAGCATTGGTACGACCAAAGCTACTCATATACAGGTCATACTCTTTAACAGGTGGCAGGTCAAACAGGGTCATATGCACTGTGTCCAATTCAATGATGTTCAGCAGCTCAGTGCACCTTTTTCTTGCCTTTGAAGCTACCTGCAACAAATGTCACCCAAAACTATGAAAATCCACCAATCTTTGAGTGTAAGTCACAGTTAGTAGGTGTCACCAAGTTTGCAGTCACATGCGTAAACTAAACTGAAGGATACATTTGAAGCAATGGTTACAGCTGTCACCGATATTCACATAAATGAATGTAAACCACAGACACTAATGCAACTGACAGTTATAGATAGCACCCACAAATACTGCTGCGACTTACAGCCATAAATGCCACCCACAAGTATGCAGGAAAGATTTATTATGTCAGTCAGTGTTATAGGGACAGCTATGAAGCTAAACTAAGCAAGTAGGCACAATGACATAAGTTACCTTAAGAGCAACCGTAAAAGTATAAGCATTTGGACTGAACAATTGAAGGGTATTTACATGTTTAGACTTAAAGGCGCTCAATGAAGGCAGGTATATACCAGAAACAATTATACTGCAAGCATATGTATCTATATATCTATATATAAAGATGATATCTATATATCTATCTATCATTAGTCTGTGATTCGTGTGACCAATATAATTACTACACAAATGACTAACATGATGTAGTTGCCAATGGCTGATTAGTCAACTTAGCCAATGGCAATCACATTACCTGACGCTGTATATAAGCTGTTTCTCTACCCCCCCCCCCCCCCCCCCCCCGTGCAATGCTGTGAATTCAACTAGTATTATATAAAACTGATCTTGTGTAATAGAATGTGGCAAGCTGTGCATCTGCCATAGCGACCTAAGCATTAACTTTCAGTTCATAATCATTAAAACATCATCAACTTTAATGGAGGAAGTTGAGTATGACTAAGCAAATTTGAACAATTGTTTTTGAAGATGACATCGATTGATCAGTATTAGTCACCCTGTGCCAAACAAAACATCCTAATTGTAGCTGAACTGTAGGTTGCCTTTTTGTGTAATAACCTAATGAGACTTGCTTTTGTCTAAAGAGAATCATAACGACCTCATAAAACATACAAAAACAGCATTGAAGCACCTTAGTTGTATGAATAGCAAACCATTCAAGTATTGGTACACTCAACAGGAATCTAGAATAGAAGAATTCCGAATAAACGCATTGACATGTAAGTTGAGAGGTTTTTATCAGCAAATGAGGATTTTTTTCCGATTTACAGACCTGAGTATTTTCTATGACTGTCTAACTTTAGAAAAATGGTGCAAAGCAGTAGTACTAGGCATGAGCAGCTGATGAACAACAACTAGTTGAGAGAAACTTGTTCCTAATGCAAAGTAGCTTTAGAAGGTCAACAATCTGAATATAAAAGTAGTCCAACGACTGAAAGGCTTGATATTACAGTTGAGAGACGGTAAATGCTGAATCAACTAAACAAAACACAGACAACTAGGTACCTTCTGATTCATATCTCGCTGCTTGGCAGCAACAAAGTTGATGAACCCCCTAGGCTTGTTCGAGGTTGCCTTCCGTGAGTCATATCTTTCTTCTTGATACTCTGGCTGCAATGAGCATGCATATTCAACTAATGACACACAATAGTACAGGTTCTTCACTATAGAAGCTTTCTTTTACCGACAAGTCTGGGCAAGTACTAGATAAGTAAACAGTTGAAATATCTGATCTTCTATTAATCAGCAGCAGAGACATGGCTTTTATACTATAAAATAGCTAAAACTTGCCGCACGTATCCACTTTCAGCAGAACTGAATTTCAAATCAAGCACCATACTGCACTAACAAGGTTGTCTCTGACATTTTATATTTATGTCAACAAAATAAAAGCTCACTAGAATCTTCAAAGAGATTTCAGCGATGGACTATGTAGGTATACTTACTGTATCTGACAAGTTTGACCGAGAATCAGCTAACAGCTTTTCATTCTCCGCATTGAGAGCGTCGTAAAGGGCCTCCATCTCACTGTTACTCTGTATCAATATGTAACAAACTAATAAGTAGACAACCGTGGAGTTGTCAAACATCGTATTGACAGCTCATTGAATTTTTGCAAAATCTACAGCTAATCTAATGCTTGTGGTGAATAATCTAAGTGAATCTACGACTAAGTGAATCATACGCTTGCTAGAAGAAAAATGCATACAGTGTTGATATCTAAAGCATTACACCCCCATGAGTAACATTTGCAGCGAGCTGAAGATGGTGTGGGAAGCATGATGAAATATAAATAATATCAGTGTTCCTTTGAGAATTACACAAATCTATTTAAACACATTTCCTTAAACTTATAATAGCTATTACTTGAAACAGACATTGTTTGCAATAACAGAGTTATCTTCTCTTACTATCTAACATTTAACAGTTCCTTACAATAATTGTGAGAGTTTACAACCAAAAAATAACTAAATTTAAGCAATTCACAAACCAAAATAATAGAGCAGCAAAATACGCAAACTTACAGGCTTGGGTGCCGCTGAGCTCTACAACATCCACCGCAACATCACGTAAACTACTGAAATAGGCGATGATTTTGGTCTCTGCTATATACATTTCCTATTCAGTCAAGTCTACTAGCTTGGTGCAAATTGGAGGGGGTAACGGACCATCAATGAGTGATATGCGCTAATCAATGAGCAGTTGATGCGCAGAAGTTAGACAATGATACTGCTGGCACTTTTATATAAACATGTTTATCTGTTAAGTTGACAAGTGCTTTCTAAAGATGGATGATAACGTGTTAGTGAAACAAAAGCTGATAAATACCAAATAAACAGTCAAATAAATTAAATTTAACATAATTTAACAAAAATACTTAAAACTTTACCAAGTTCTTGACAGCTGGTACTTTTATATGAACCACCAAGGAGCCATAAACTATCTATACATGTAGCATATGTTTATAACTGAATTCAATGGCACACTTGGATATGAAACTACACACAAGAAACACAACAGAAGAATTCAATGATTTATATATGTTCAGATAAAGAGCGTCTAAAACCCAGTGCATAATTGACCAAAGAAAAAAAAGACACATTCAGAAATACAACTTACCATTCTATTGACCCGCTCAGCCACGCTGTCATCATTGTCACCATCATCGTCTTCAAAGTCCTCGTCGTAGTCCTGGAAGATAAGCAGTACACAAATCATCCTTATAGCTAGAGACAATGGTGACTAAACCACACTGACTAGCTGTTGTCTTGAGAACACTGCAGCTCCATGGTGAAGAGGACCTACTCAGACTTAGTTCATTTTCTAAATACTGAAATCTTTTCGCATTCCAGCTTTTACAAACAGATGACCAGTAAATAGAAATATGTAAGTCAAGTTATTGCTGGTTTCTGGCAGCAGATGCTTACCTCAAAGTCATCATCATATCCACCATAGTCATCTTCTTCTTGAGCTGCCACTGGTTTAGCACTTCCTCTACAAAAAGTTATAACTAAGCACTATGGCTATTGGTTTAGCATGTTCTCTCTACAATAGTCTCATATCTCACATTAGTTAGAGATCTATTGATCACTAGCTAATAAACAACTGAGCTGGAACTTCTAAAGTAACCACACCTTTGTTGAAGTACCTAAAGTATGTGAGGAGAAGAAACATAGGTAAAAAAAACTATGGAAATTCATGTTGTTCCAGTTATTTTTTGTTTCATGTTCCTATGATTTTCTTTTTAGTGCACCAAATCATGATGAAATCAATCATTTGGAAAAAAAGGAGATTTTACATTTGCTGCCGTTCAATTAAACTAAAGCTGTGGTTGTGTGTAGTTGATGAAGTTTAGTTGCAAGTTTTTACAATTAGATTACTTCGGTTGGCTAGCCCAACCCAAATTCATGGCATCAGATGCGTGGGTTGATGATTGCTCACTGTAACACCCTCTTTTCCTGCTAGTCTAAGTAAAACTCTCTACAAAGAGGCTACTATGCACCATACTGTTCAGCTCCCCTTAGCCTGTCTCGACAAACTGTTGTTTTTGCGGAGTTGTTCCCCCGTCGAGCGGGCGAGCAACACAACAGCTTGTCACAAGACGTACTGCACCTGATGCATCAGCTGCACTGAAAGAGAGTTGTTCTCTTCCGTCTATGCGGCTTTGCTACGATGTTATGGCAGTCGCTCCATTAGTAATCATAACGGATTTCGCGCAAAAATTTATGTAGAAAAAAATAAGATTGGAGCGTTTAACCAAAGACCAGTCTTTATTGTAAACATTAGTAGAACTTAAAAATAAAATTAATTGAAAATAAAATCCATAAGAACAAATAAAACTGACTCATACAAAAATAGAAATAAAACTGACTGAGCGCACAAATAACGACATGCTTAGTCGCTGTTGTTGCCTAAGTTATCAAGTTCTACTAAAGTTTACCGCAGAGACTGGTCGCTAGTTAAACGTTGTTATCTTATTTTTTCAACATAAATTTTTGCCCGAAATTCGTTTTGCTTACCATTGGAGCGACCGACATAACATCGCAACCGAGCCGCATAGACAGAAGAGAACAACTCCCTTTCAGTGCAGCTGATGCATCAGGTGCAGTACATCTTGTGACAAGCTGTTGTGTTGCTCGCCTGCTCGACGGGGGAACAACTCCGCAAAAACAACAGTTTGTCAAGACACGCTAAGCTCTCCTCAACAGGGAGCAAATGTCTGCATAATCTGCAGTCCATATGGACTCTTGCTATTCAGTACACCTAGTGAGCCACGTGAGCATTTACTGAGCCATTAAAACTTCCTTTATCATAGTAGAATGCACGAGCACTAAATGACTCATCTCTAGAAATAGTTCAAATTCTAACTCCATACCGTGGCTTGTAAGATATTTCATCCTCTTCATTATCCTTCTGTAACAACAAAATATACATAAATTTGGATTTGCGCTATCATTGGCAAGTTCACATAAATGTTAACCAAAGATTAGTCGAAGTAATACTGCGAGTGACAAACACGCAAGCACTGCATCAAACATGCTCATCAGGATCCTGACATTTCCATAAACACCTGAGTACACATATCAAAATACTTCTTTTTTAAAACTGTTACTAGCAATTTATAGTATTAATTGTACCTGTGGGTTAACAGTAGCCTTTCGACTGCCTTTCGAATTCCCATCTTCAGCAGAGTTGCTAGCTTCCTGTTTATGTTCTTGCCTCTGTTCACTACCAGTTTTATCTCTGTGTCTTTTTTCTTTTTTATAATCATCTTTATCGTGGTGTCTTTCTTCCTCTTTCTTATCAGGATAGCGAGGTCTCCGATCTCTATCGGTATCATTATTATGTCGTTCGCGATCATCACGATCCCTACGCTTTATGAAAGATCCTCCAGTATCTGGTCCTTCTACATCATTAGCGTCATAACCTCGAGGCTGCCTTTCTCGATGTTTCTCTTGGTTTCGATCAATCTCATCCCTGTCACGCCGCTTGCTCTCCCTACGGTCGCCATCTCTAATTCCTCTATCCTGATAACTCTGGTCAAGCTGTTCACTGTCATTGTGGTCACGCCTCTTTCTCTCTCCATCTTTACGTCTATGTACAGATTCATCATCTCGGTGATGCCGACCCCTTTCTCGATCTTTCTTTTCACGATCTCTGTCATCGCGGTGAGTTTCTCGATCTTTTTCTTTTCTATGACCTCGATCTCTATCGCTGTCTTTATGCCTTCGACTTTGCTCTTCACCTCTATGACCTCTATCTTTTTCTTCACGTTCAGAGCCTCTGTCTCGGTCATCTTTTCTATGGCTTCTTTCCCTATGCTCCTTATCTCGATCTTCCCCTCTATGTCCTCTATCTTTATGCTCCCTGTCTCGATCTTCCCCTCTATGGCCTCTATCTTTATGTTCCCTATCTCGATCTTCCCCTCTATGGCCTCTATCTCTATGCTCCCTGTCTCGGTCTTCACCTTTATGTCCTCTATCTCTGTCATCGCTTCTATGGCCTTTGCTTCTACCACCTTCTTGATGACCTCTGTCTTTATCCTCCCTTCTGGGGCCTTTACTTCGATCGCCCTCTCCATGACTCCGATCGTTAGCGTCTCCTCCTCTATGACTTCTGCTTCTACTATCGTCCCGTTTACTCTGGCCTCTGTCTTCTACCCTACGGCTGTGCTCTCTTCGATCAGATTTATCATTTCCTCTTTCGTCTCGTTCATAATTGTCTCCTTTATTGCGTCTTTCTCTATCCATTTCATGACGTTGTCTTTCACTGTTATCTGATCCACGACCATGCCTTCGATTGCTGCGTCTCTCATCATCTCTGTCATCATTACGACCTTGACCATTTCGTTCTCTGTCGTCTCTGTATCTTCTGGACTCACCTTCCTCCCGATCAGGCTTATTCCTACTCCGCTCATCTCTCTCACTTCTTTTCCGTTCAGAATCAGACTTGTCTTTTCTTCTTTCGCGATGTTCTTCACCTTCTTTGTCTCGGTACTTATCTCTATGACTAGATTCTACAACGTAGTACAACAAAATATTTGAATTATGACACTTTCATAATCTACCAATGAAGAAGCGAATACAAAGTTAGCCAAGGGATAGTGAATATGAATTTGCAATCATTGAGCAAACTTGAATTCTTTGAAAGATGCAAAAATTACGTAGCTCCCACCTTTGCTGACTTTATTCTCATCGCCATATTTGTCTCTCCGAGCTTTGCCACTACTGCGCTCACCATGCACTTCCTAGCGACAAAATGAAAATGAATTTAGCAAGTCTTGGAACAGTTTCAGTTTATAAAAACCTGTCTACTTGCTCTAAAATAACAAGCAGTGAAGTAATTGAAAAAATACTTAAAAAATTAACGGCAGTCTGATGTTGTGTTTCTAATAAAATACGCAAACTTGATCATTTACTCAGAAACCTAGTGTCATAATCCCATACATGTATTAGACTACTAATTATACTTTGTACCAACCCTGATTGACTGTTTCAACTCATCCTCTTTCCAGGTTTGCTCTTTTGACCTCTAAAACATAACAACTGATGAATCAACCAACAACCCCAATGTGTATGACCTACAACTCAGCCTCTTTAACAATTACTCAAGCTATACCTGGCTTCTTCAGATACACCAAATTAACTTACATAGAGATGGAGTTTGACACAAAAAAACAAGACTGATTCATGTTAGGAACAAGTCTCACTGAATGTAAGCATTCTTGCTTTTGAAAACTGAAGAAATGTTATTATTCCGCTAGAACATAATTTTTCAGACTCAAATATGTGAAGAAACAAATATCCTTAATGAGATTAAATTCGGGTGTTCAATAGCAGCACTGACCAGCGCAATGAATATAAAAGTTATTTCTTATAATGTACAGTATTTATGGATTTGGAGTTGAATAGCCTTGTTATTCTCATAGCCATGAGTTTTTGCCATTTGTATTGAGTATTTGTGTTTTATAGGAACCATCATTTCTTTAATACATCTTCATGTAAATAAGGAAACTTTGGTGCAAAATATATTTTTGCAAGTGTGCTAAAAGATTAATAATTTTGCACAGCCGAGTGTAAAGAATATGGTTGATAAAACATAAATCTAGGAAAGTTAGGAAAAACAACAAACAATCAAATTTGTCATAAATTCTGTGTGTGAATATATGAAGTCAGCCATAACAAATGTTTATGACTTACAGTTCAAGTTCAATTAAGATTTAGCGACTGACCAATTTCATATAAGAATCAGAAATTCAATCGTAATGAAGCGGTGAGTTCAAATTTAGCAGCATGATACACAAGACTATGTTGCTGGATGTTTGAAGGTTATACAAAAAGTTATAAATTAAAAAATTGTATAATTATCAAGAAGTGTTTTTCAAATTAGTAGTAATAACTTAGTAGGCAACAACAATCTCCTGGAATAATGAATGGTTCTAACTGCTAATACATCATTTATATTCGGACAAAAGACATTCTTACCAAATTAAACTGCAGGTTATTAGCATTACAGAAACCTTTAATCCATGCAAATATTCATCAATTTAATTCTTCAGTAAGTAATCTTTTATATATATATATATATCAGCAAAGAATACGCATTAAAACTAATGGCTACAGGTTTTTAGTATCCAGAGAAAAGCTTGGAAAGTCTTACCAAAGTCTGTAAGATTTTATTAGAACTTTTCAGATGAAAGACTTTAACCAGTTACTTATTAAAGTTTTTGTGCTATAATTCCGATGCAGCACACCAGTATATAACATATTTTTTATACAATTTTTATACATTTTTAGTCACATTTTTGTTTAAACCGTGCAACAAAATCTAAGCTCAAACACAACTCTAGAAATAACAGTTTTTGAGGTAACTTCATATGCAGTAACAAGAGTGCTATCTGTAAAATTATCAAGCAGCTTTTTTAACAAAAACTCTAACTTTGGCCTACAAAAGGTAGGCCTGCATGAAAACTTAAGCTGCAAAAGAGGCTACCCAGCCGCTTTAAAAGCTCTACTCTACAGCTTAACTGTCTTTACTCAGTATGTTTAAAGAATATACCACAAATATACCATCTGCAGTGCGTACTGCAGGTTAGAAACTTTCATTAAAAGAAAGTGAACTGATAAATAGAACCGCTTCAAATAAATGGCCATAACGAAGGTGCTACAACAAACGCTAAGCTGACTTATTAAGATGAGACTGCTAGAAACAACTCAAAAGTTCACGAAACGCTAGAGGATTTAAGATACATTTTATTAAACTTGAAACAAAATAGAAACAACAAAAGAAAAGAACTAGCTGCATTCAAAACTAAGTGTATCACGCAACAAAATTATGCTGGTTGTAAGGATGCCTACTTCAACATCGTAATTGACAACTGCTAGAGATAGTGGAATTTGTAGTTTCAGGCTGACACTAACCTTTTCTGTTGGCATAGCGGCTAAAGAGTTAAATAGTTACAACATATCTATTGAGTAAAGATACACGCTCGGCAAAATGGTTCTTGATAGTTATTAAGCGTTTACTTCGCCAATTGTAGAATTTCAATCGTGTTAATGAAAGTGCTTTGTTTAATGATCGCTTAGGAATTCTACTGCGCGCATGCTCAATAGCGGCTTAGCGATTCCCACTAAGTTATGTTCACTACCGTTGTTGTTGGTTAGATCGTAGACGTATTATAGTTTCACAGCTATACGGCTCTAGGTTAGATTTTCCATTACATAATATAGAACGAAACTACCCGCATTCTTTTCTAATAGACGTGATCGTGCCATGTAAAGACCGGCAAATTCCTTTACAACACTATACTCTGTCAATTCCTGCTGACAACTACTTTTTCAACAATCAGCAGTACCCTTTATTTTTTCCATTATCACTTTGGTCGTAGGCTGTATGACCGGGGAAGTTCTAGTAACATAAAACATTATAATCCTAAACTCAGGTTTACACTTCCTGGAGGTTACGTCTACACTTCCTAGAGAATACGTCTACAGTTATGGGGAGGGTGCCTACCATTGATTGTTGAAGATAAAATGGAAGAAAAATGGTAACAAACAATGCGATAGTAGTGTTTTCACTTAACATTGATTGAAAAATATACTACTGATTAAAGTCATCTATCAATCAGAACGAAAATCTTGGAAATGTAAAATAAAAACTTATTATCTCCTTTACTTTCTTAACGATTACTACCACTGCTACTAGCCTTTTACTACCGGTGTCTCTTCAGAGCCACCAAAACGCTAAGATATGTGCTTAAAATCCCAAAGCTTTGGTAGACGCTTTGAGTCTGATAAAATCATCACCACCTTAGGGTAATAGTACCATTTGTTGTGCTACGAATTATTATTGATTGATAGTTGGTAATTACATGTAATTTATAGTCTGCAACTCACGGTGAACTAGTATTAATAAGGTATTAATAAGTCGATATATTTGTTGCCATTGGTCTGTCTGCCTATAGTAACTTAATAGTGAAATGAGTTGGTGAATGAATAAATAAAATGAATGACAAAATAATCTAATTATTAGCAAATAAATAACAAAAAAATACATAATTTCTTTATAACTAAATTGTTCTATTCTTCTGATCACTGTTAATGTTTTATTGCCTTATGTATTGCTAATAGTAGTAGTAATAATATTATAACAAAAATACGTATCTTTGGTACAATATACCATATACATAATATATATTACATATGATTACGTAGTGGTTGTATTATTTTGTGTTGCAGGCAAGGTTGATTGATTGAAAGGTTGAGTCATGAGTTAAAACTGTTTGTCTTGGGATGGCTAATTGTGATAAGTAACATCACATTAAAAATTTCATCCTCTGAGCAGTACAAGTAGTCTAAAACTTTAAATTATGAAAAGCCAACAACGTGTAGCAGGCTGTACGCTACCATTTTACATGTATGTAGCTTTGTACGCAACATCTAAATTACAAGTCCCAGGTAGCGAATGGGACCAATGTCAATATGGGTATATTGATATTGGTGCTGATCAATAAGTCAATATCACCACCCAGAATTTTACTAAAAATATTATGACAAAGTTTAACTCATCTGTCTTTCAAGGTTTCAAAATAATTAATTTCTCATAGTTGAATAAAACTAACTCTGCTTTTTTGTCTATGCAAAAATCTCAGTGCAGCGTTTTTAGTTCACTTTAGCAAAGTAATATCCTTTGTAAGGTAAGTGTCCCAAACCATGCAGCCATACTCAGGACCATGTCTAACTCGTAAAGTGTCAGCTTTCTTTCTTGTCTTTTGATCTGCATCTTTCAGAACCCTTCTAAGCATGCTGATTACTTCCTTTTCCTTGGATTCAATTTTAAAAATAGGTTTATTAAATTTCAGATGATTCTGCAACTCTACCACAAAATAAGGATTAGAAGTCACACTTTGAAGACGTTGATCACCTGTGATGAAAAAATTATTTGTATCCATCGGCAGAGAGGACTTGCCAACAGAGAGATAGTAATACTCATCTGCCGAAGTTTGGCTCAAGATTCAAGAGAGTATAAATCTTGTTGCAGCATGGTGGATTTGTCTTGTGTAGCTGTTAAGGCTCTGTGTTATCAGATAAGTTCATCAGCTCATCTTCGACTACTTTCTTGCTACTAGCATGGAGTTCCTTAATACCTAGTTCCTTAGCCTACCAAGCATCATTTTATGCAATACGTAGCAGGCACATAAATAGCTCTAGACTCTCTCAGCAAGCTGTTTGGGAGTTGTCTGTTTGAGCATTGCTGTTGTTGAACACACGACACCTTCATAAAGCTAATCAAAACAGGCCAAACTAGCTCATACAATGATTAGTAGTGTTTTGGCTCACAAAATATAAAGCAGAAGTTTAATCTTTATATTACTGTTTGAGAATTTTAGAATATAATACCTATAACCTAGCTTAGGTTGATTTGTTCTGTATCTTGCAAAAAATATGTGCATTTAACCATCAATTCTATGTTATGTACATTATGACAAATTTCCCAACATCAAAACTCGTTGATTACCTAAATCAGTGAATTCCTAGTTTGTAGATACTTGCAGTTATTTTGTCAAGTCTGGTGCTAGTCAAAATTCCTACATAATTCTACTCCAAAAATTAGATCTGAAATGTACCGATTAAACTGCTGTGCTACTGTTTTATAGTTCTTAGAGATACCTTGATGGCTGCTATGTGCTCTATTTTGCTCCACCTGTCATGGTACAGAGTCAATGAAAGATGCAGCAGTGGTGGTCGTTCTAATGACAGGTGACTCTGCCAGAGGTATGGGTATACAATCTTTCTTTCTGCAGTATAAAATAATATTGTTAATGCGGGTGATTGGCATAAGAAACAAAAAGTAGTGCCTTATTATTACAGTGCCATAAATATTTGTTATGAATTCGAAAAATTATAATAATTATTTATATTTGTTATAAATTTAAAAGTTTATAACAAGTATAAATATATTTATATTTATTATGAATGTATAAATAGTATTTTATATTTATTTTATATAATTTTTTTTAATTTTAAAAGTATAAATATATTTGATTTTATATTGGTAAATATTAAATATAAATAAAAAAAATTATATTCAAGTCAAAAATTTATAAACTCATACATTTTATTTATCTAAACCATGGTATTCTCAACAACATAATATCGCTACTTTAAATAGGCATCACCCACGACAGTGCTGGTGTATGAATGGTTGGTAATTTTATCTCTTTAATGTTGGTCTAGACTCTAAAGCTACTAATACTATTAGAGCATTACTTATCAGCCGCTTGCAGAAAAGTAGTGACAACGGTGAACCTGTCCTTCTCCGTTATGCGAAATCAATAGAAGTCATCTGCTCTTGTTTACTCATCAATCTTCACTGCATGTCATCTTCATCTAAACTGCTTTATCCACACATCCTTGGATTACAGTTGCAAATAATAAACTTTATCACATGATTTGATTGATGTTAATATACCGCTGGCTCCATTGAATGTCAAGGTTTTACTTCCAATTCGGAAAATGTCGTCAAGCCATACCAGGTTTTTATTTGAATTGTTACGTTTCTTTTTTTCATGTAATTACAAAAGAATTGAATGACAAACAGTCACACTGTATCAGTGTGACTGTTTGAATATCTAATTATTTGTATTCCAAATTGCTTATCAAGGTGTATCAAACTTTCTTGGTATATACTTTGTTGCAGCTCATGTTAGATGTTTTATCCCTATAATCACTGCAGGGCGGGTTGTCTAGTTTTCTGTCATAAAAATATGTCTGATGTTTATGTAACATCGTTTAAATAAGTTGACATTACCAATTATAGAAAAAGATTTGGTGATTCAACCACTAACTCCTCTATAAGTGTAATATTTGTGAAATATTGGTGTTCCATGAATCTCTGTATTCAAATAATCAATAAAAAATTAGGTAGGATTATTGACTAATTTTTTTTGCACTGCGGGTGTATATTGTTTTACTGGAAATACATGTACATACGTATATTCACTTTTAAGATCATATAGGTAAATTACAACAGTTAAACATAAGTTTACATAGTCAGTAGATGGTTTGCTGGCTTTGGAGTTACCCACCCCATGATCTAGCCTATGATTTTGTGATTATCATGATTCAGTATTATCACTCTCATTTTCAATTAGCAGTGAATCCCACTGACAATTCTTGTTGTTTTTGCAGGGCTTTCACTTTAAACATATTACACAACCAATCTGTAGACAGCCAGTCACAGATGAGCAACCCGTATTCTAGTACTTAGTACTCTACGGTTAAGGTTCTTTTGAGTGAATTTTAAAAAATTTATATTTACAAAGAAACCAATTGTACAAATCTTTTTTGTATCACATATACAGTTAACTCAGTAATT
Organism: Watersipora subatra; assembly: GCF_963576615.1. Lineage (NCBI taxonomy): Eukaryota > Metazoa > Bryozoa > Gymnolaemata > Cheilostomatida > Watersiporidae > Watersipora > Watersipora subatra. The sequence goes on along the minus strand of NC_088708.1, from coordinate 62,214,855 downwards.
TATGGTGAGCCAAAACACTTACAATACTTGTTTATAATTGCTGCCATCTTTCTCCTCATCACTCTGTGCAAATTATCCCAAAAAAGATTATCCGCAATTATTCCCAAATTATCTCTTATCCCGTGCTCAGTGTTGGGTTCCTGATGTATCGAGCAAAAGAAAGTAAATTGCATGATCATACTTTCCAATATTTTCAAAAAAACATATTGCTTTTTTCATGTCCTCCTACTTTACTTTGTAGAACATTGAGAGAGCAGTCGATTGAAAAAGAATGATAACAGTCAGAAGATAGGGTGATATGACGATACATACGTTATTGAACAAATACTAGCACAAGTACAAATACTACCATTTCAAGATGTATCACTGACATGATGGTACTTATATGGGATGAATGAGAAAATGGAACAAATAAATCTGTACTGGCTAATGTTTGTATTTTTTTGCAGAATAAATCCTAAACTTGTAATATGTGTATTGATTTAATTGATGAAATAGGAAAACTTCAGCAAGTAAAAATACTACAAGGATGTGTACTTAGCATATGAACTGTTGTGTATACAAAAGTAGCCCAATTCCTCCAAATTATACAAAAGATGGTAATTTTGCATAAGTCTAAATGATATTCAATTCGAAATAGTTTTTTAATCTATACTTGTTATATTATATAGCAAACCTGAAGAGAAGGAGCAGTTATAGTAGCCATGCAAGGAGATTGGGAAATGGGTTTTTACTTCATTTCAACAATATTTATTACAGCAATACAAAGAGGTTGAAGCTATGTTCCCTTTAGCATAATGTTATCAAATAATTATGCTTAATTGTTTTGTGGTATATAACAGTATTTTTGTTAATTTAGAGTTGGCTCAGTTATATTTAATATCTGTTCTTGTTAAAAAAATATTGTTTACTAAAAAAATTTTTTTGTATCAAAGTGAAATAACAGGTTATATGCAGAAAAATCAGATTTTTATGAGTGCCTTCTTTTGATCATTTATGATGGATGACACTATTGTAAATCATATAACTTATATTTGTAATCTACTCTGTATATGGAAATGTACTCAAGGGTGATCTCAACCGGCTGTGAGTGAGGCTCCATGTAAAAGTGCGACATAATGATAGGCAATAGGAGAGAAAAAACTCCAAAATTATGCCATGATATATATATTGACCAACAACCATTGATCACTTTTTGTAATGGGCTGCTCATAACACATAGATATACTCGGTTATTGACATGTGTCTGCATGTATAAGACTAACAACTTCAAAAATACATATGCTTGTTTTTTGCTTTATGATTTATTATAAATGTGGTTTTAACTTCAATAACAGTTAATGCTTTGTTGCAAAGAAACAGCTGTTAAATCACCATGGTTCCCAATAATCAACTCAAATTAAATTTATATATTTGCAAGGATTTGATATGTGGATAATTATGAGATTTGATATAAAAAATAGTGTATTTACATATAAAATACATCAACACACTTTCATAACATGCATTCATCATGCCATTCATTATTTTTTGCATTACAGAGTTAAAGTAGGGGTAATATTTTAGATCGTAGGCATAGTCTCTCAGCTTGGAGACGTAATCTCCTGCAGGCAAAATCACTTGTAGGCGTAATCTCCTGTAGGCTAAATCACTTGTAGGCGTAATCTCTGGCTCCCCAACTTGGAGTCTTTATCACAGTGACTAACCTTATTGGTTGAATAAGATTTATTTGTTCGACCTAGCCGAATGTTTATTCTTGTTTTTATTAATCGCAATGTTATATAAGATATCATCCATGTTCAGATAGACATAAAGGAAATAACAAGTTGCATCACCGTTGCAACTTACATAATGGATTTTCACGGTTAGGGCATCAACTAATTGCAGAGATGGGATAATCACCATTACAAGCCAACTCCCACATCCAACCCGCCCATGCCACGGCTGAAACATTGAGAACTTTACATAAGAAAATGACAAATAATTGCCAAAAACTTATAATTAGAGCCCAGATTAAGACCATGGATTAACTTCTAAAGAAAGCAATCTAACTGGACCTTCTGTCAGCGACAGTGCCAGACGATAACAGCTTGCGTCATGTGTTGTATCAAGATCCGCATCTGGTACCAGCCTATACCAGGCCAGGGATTATAGTTAGAGATTCCATATGATGAAATCTCTGCTGACGGAAAAAAAGCATCAAGAAGTAGCCATGAACCCCCAAAACTACAAGATTCATGATTGAAGCCCTGAAACATAGTTTCCCTCCTGGACGCCAAGGCTAATGCTTAGTCATTATAAAATGATTCACAAATACATTCACTTTCCTTTTTACTTTTCTAATACAGCTTTTTCATAGCAGGCAGACGTGTCAGCAGATCAAGTGAAAGAGCCAATTTCAAAAGAACAAGAGGGTGACTATAATTTTAAGTCTCAGACATTGCTTTTCTATTCTTATAATTTAGTCTAGAGGCAGGCCTGTATTCCCTGGTTGCAAGTTGGGGTTGCAAATGTTAGGCGACTAGTTATAAACACTTGGGTGTTTAGGGGTGGTGTTAGCCCCCTCTTCAACGGGAGACGGTGCAGCGCCCCAGAGCTTTGGACCTTTCAAGCATCAACAACCCTCAAAGTATGCATAAATGCAATCAATTGTAAGCATCGAAATGTACATAAATATATTGCTTATGGTTCATGGTAGGCAAAACCTTTTCTTTATTCAACGAACGATATAAAACTTATGACAATACAGATTTCTGTAAAAAACATTGAATGAACAAGAGCTATTACTTCCTTATTGCAATAGCGTTTGTTCTGTCAATGTGTCCATGGCAGAAATCTTTCACAACTGATTCTGTGTCTACATGTATTTTAACATTTTTATATGTGTAATATTAGAAGATTATTTAGACAAGCCTGCCGAAAGTGCTCCTCATTGCTGTTTTGATTTGTTTCAATGCAGAAAAGGATCTCTCACTCACTGCATTAGTGGCAGGCAAAACCAATACTAGTGAGCCTCATAGCTAGTTGCGCTAGAGCGCACCTAGCACTCATAATTAGTAGTTGGAAATTCCAAGTGATTGAGCTCAGACTGCAATTCTTAGTATTTAGCCGTTAAAAATTACTAAAAAGTTGGGGCTGCCCAGCCGCTCCAGGGAATACGGGCATGTCTAGAGCATAGAGTTATCTCCCCCCTATGGTCTAGAGGTATAACTTATTCTATATTTTTCTTGTTTAAAAATAAAAACAAATTTGGAACACCCCTTGGCATTCCTTACCTTAGGGATTCCCCCTTGGGATTCTAGTTCTAGATTGTGACACCTGAAAATGTCAACTGTGAGATTGTGGTTAGGCCTACATTAATCAACAAGATAGATTAGTTAAAACAGTCATTAATCAAGATAAAATTGTGTCTAGTAGTTACATGTAGTAGCAATAATGACTTGAGCAGTTCTTCCACATTCATAAACTTAAGTCATTCCCAACATGTTGTAGAGTTATCTGTAGGATAATCAAGTTCTATTAATTAACAAGACAACAGCATCGACATCATAGATGTTTTATAATGATATGATATTTGGTGATTCAAGGTCATGATATGCACTAGGAACAGAGCCATAAAAAAGATTATTAATGGGATGTTTTGTTAGGCAGGCAATGGGCCTTGCTGAAAAAAAATTATGATGCTGATAATTACCAGTCCAGCTGATGCATAATGACTAATAGGCCTATTATTCCTCTATGAAATTCTCTAAAGAGGTTTCCTCATCTTATAGATGTGATTGTGTCAAAGTTCAGTTGATTTTAACAGAAAGTATCAATTTTTCTGTATCAGCTGAAATGTTGTTTTAGGCAATCTCATTGTCAAGATATTTGAAGATTAAAATTGACCAAAATTGATCGTGGTAAAAACGCCCAGTAAAAAAAGATGTGCCCAGACTTGCTCAAAATGACGTATATAGTAAAACAGCCTGTCTCTATCTCTTGTATTCACATCGGCTATTGCCATAAATGTTTAGTCCTACGAGGCTCTACTGGCATATATCTTATTTTGTGTTTGCGCATGATTGCTAAAATAAATTTTTTAATCTAGCTACAGATACATTATTATGAATAACTCAACCGCCTCAAATAAGAGAAATTAAAAATTAGTCATATTAGTTCCCTCTAAATGCTGTGTAAACATTAGTGCTGGGCACGAGTACTTTTTGGCCAATGAGTTTAGACTTGCCCCCTTCCGTTCGAGTTTTTCGAGTATCGGGTAACTGGTAGTGCTTGGCACGAGTACTTCTTGGCCAACGGGTTTTTCGGGTATCGAGTTTGTTGATACGGGTTTTATGTCTAAAATTTCCAAACATCAGACATATTTTACAATTTACAATGCAATTATAATTCTACTCTATTTATTTATTGTTTTTTACTATTATTTATCGACCGATATTCGTGCTCGCAGCGTTAATCCTTTAAAGTTTGAACCTTAACTGTCGGTTTTCCGGCATTGCCTAGGGAGTGTCAGAATCTCTGTCTACCGAAATTCCGGCATTCACATGACTTTGTTTACAAAAGCCGTTTTTAAGTAACAGCGTAAACAAATGAATTAGTTTTTGCACAAAGTATTAGACCAGAAATTTCGCTTCCATTTGTAACAGTTTTCAAATTGTTTTACCTACTGCCTTAGTTTTAATAAAAAATTTCATTTGAACGATTTTGCAAAAAAATCGATACGACTCGTTTGTTGGTAGGCCATAAAATAATGATTGTGATGCAAATAAAAAAATTTATAACACTAATTATAATTTTCCAGTATATTTTGAGTCATAAAATAATGATGAACATGTGCTCAATGGATATGATGCTATGTTTTTATGAGTTTTTTAAAGTTGTACAAACATTTATAGTTTTAGCCCGAATAATGGTATAGATCTGTTTTTTTTTGTTTGATTACATTTGCTATGGGTTGCTCGACTTTTTTCCTAGTGTTTGATCAAATATCATTGTATTATGAGCACGTTTAGATAAATATAATAAAAGTTTAAAAACTTCAGATCGTTAGACAGTTTGCCCAGGGTTACTGAGACACATTGACAAAAATGGCCAGGGTTCAAAGGGTTAACAGGCAGGTTATTAAACAGTGTTTTGAGCTCAGCGCGCAATTGACCAAGTTTTTGTCCACCTCTACTCGACGAATCCATGTACTAAAACCCAAACTCACAAGTCAAAACCAGTAAGATCTAAATGCTCAAAATCTCTATTACCCGGGACTCGAGGGAAGATAAATCCGCGAGTTCAACAAGTTTTATCACCCGTGCCCAGCACTAGTGAACATTTGAGTTTTGACTACGATTCTGTCAGTCTACGATAATTAGGTCGTCGAGTTAACTATTTCATCTCGACCTTTGTATCAGCGAAGTTCTCAGTTGCTACCCACACCGTAAACTAGTTACTATGTAAAATAAGCAAGGCGCTTCTTTGAAAAGAATATGTTCAAATATATGGCGAAAACAATTGCATCCCTAAAAAATTCATATAAAGTCAACGTTATCTACTTATTATTAGTAATAGTTTGTAGAAAAAATTTACTGGTCACATTTGATCAGTTGATTCATGTACAAAACAAATGGTTTTATGAGTTGACCATAATAGTGAACACAAAACAGCATCGATTTCTTTGAAATCAATCAGCTTACCGATTTTGTCCAAAGGTTAATAAAGCCATTCTTGCACATGATTGGCGGTTTGTAGACTCACTTGTTTTTTCTTAGTAACATAGAGCATAAAATCTTTTGAGCTTTTAATATTTGGTCCGCTGGAATGGAATTGAGCTATGCAAAAGTATCTGTCAATACAGCTCTGATTACACTTCATAAATCCACCTATCAGACAAGATTTCAGCACAAGTGGCAACGAGGTTATGATGTATTTAATATATTCTGCAAATCATGTTTTGCATAATCTTCAACAATATTATTTTATTATATAATTTTTACAAGCCAAAAAATTTTCATCTCAGTATAATTTTTTATTAAAAAAATTCATCCAAGCCGTGGCCACTCACGTAGTTTCAGCTCATATAATAAAACAAATTACTCTACTGCAGTAAACTCAAACAAAACATATCATGGTTTGTGCAGCACACATTCGTGTCTCTCTTTTCCGTGTATGCCAGTTTTCACACTGACACAACTGCTCCCTCGGGCGGGCCACATAAACATCTTGTAATCAATAAAACCAATGTAATAAATATATGTCATTCATAGTTATATCGTTTTAAAGCGTAATTACTAAAAGCTTTCATTTGGGAGTTAGATTGAGAGTTTAAAAATTACAAAATGAATAAACCATTGTGTCAATTATGTAGCAGCTACCTACATGTATATGGAAAGAGTCAACAACACAACTTGCCACTGTACCATTTCCATCTTCACATGGGTGGATACTGGGTATGAAAAACTATGAGTATACAGTAAAGTGTCATACCAGAATCATCGCCGCACCTGATATTCTACAAGTATTTTTATGGGAGTGTCACACATCCAGGTGCCAAGGGAACTGATGTGCCAGTATCATGGCGGAGCTGCCTTACACAGAGCTTTGCAAACGCGTGCACTGAAACAAAATTGCAGCAGGAGAAGCAGAAGATGCCGATGGCGATGAAAATGACTAAGAACTCAACATATTGAGCAAATAGTTAGGATATGCAATATTTTGAAATATCACAGCTCATTTTGTAAGACTGTTGAGATTAGCTATTATAATACTACTACTAATAATAATCACCAATTATTATTTTCTATGATTCATCAGTGTCAGGTTATAAAACATAATTATTGTGTTTTGATTTTTTTGTAAAATAAAGCTATTAAACCATACAATTATACACACATGTACATATACATATATACATGTATATAGTTTACATGTGGGTGTAACAATCATAGAATATAAAATGTTCGAAAATAGGTAAAAGATGAATTTTGATTTCACCACTGACATCCTAAATTACTGCAAAATAATTATAATAAAAAGTTGCAAATCTGATGTTTCTATGAAAGGAATCTTATTTACAGGGGAGATAAATCCTAAAAAATCATTTCCATCAAATTTCTCATAGAAGTGGGAATGGCAGCCGTGGCAACTCTTCAGTTTTGAACTCTCCATACCAAAATTAGTCTGAATCACTGCAAAAATTGCCACTGAAAGAAGGTGCCAACGGAAATGCAAAATAAACTGCCTTGGCCCATGGCCTAATATGACAGCGCAATGATCGTGCACAATGCATTTTTTAAGGCTGTGATGCAATGTTTCCATAGCGTGTATAGATGCGATGCTTGCATTGGACAGGGTGTGTAAGTTCCTTACTTTTTCGTACGGGAGACCGATTTCTTCGGAAAACAGCCCTCAGTTTGAATTGTGGGATAGATTGAAAAGGTCGAGTGGTGTATTGTGGGATACATCATTGCGTGCACTCATCGCAAGGATCCATTCTGTTGGATCCTTGCGATCAGCGTACGCACGTTGCGCGATCGTCGTGCGTTGACGTTTCCACATCACAGCCGGCCTACGCACGACGTCGTGCGCCTTGTTGCGCGCCTTGCGCTGTCATATAGAAACCAGGCTTTACAAATTTTTAAGACTTGATGGATGCGAACAAAGAAAAAACATTTTTTGACTCACGGAAACACATCGGAATAAGTGCGTGCAAGAGTATTAATGAGTCACATGATCAGATTACAACTAGATGATTAGACCAAGCTGAAACAAAACTGTAAAGTAGCGAGCATCTATATTTAATGAGGGCTTTCCGGTAGAACCCAAAGTGTTTGTCATAAACTAGTGCTACGAGGCGTTTTATTTGGAGCCTTTTATTGGCCTTACAATTCATGTGATAACATCACGTGTCAAAACAATAACCAGGTCGAGTTGAGTATGTCATCAAATTAAAGGGATTCAAATCTACGGCGTTTTCATGATGACTGCGATTAATTGTTCATTTTTGAGCTTTTATGAGCTTGTATTCACATCTCCACATATTTTGCACCTACAAAACAGCAGAGTAAGACATGGTAAACCTTTTGATACCAAATAACTGTAATGTGAATTTTGTTGCAAGTCAACCTTTAAGTAAGAAGACGACATTGAATTATCTTTTTGTTTCTTACATTTTTGGGTAAAGATAAAACAAGCATAGTTATTGCTAATAGATCTACCAAAATATATTGTTTTGTACAAAGAAAAGACTTGGAGTGTTTCTAGTACAGCTGTTTTGTACTATCTTTTGGCTCAAGCTGAGAATGAGGCAGTAAGATGAAAGTGTTGTGGAGTTTACTCCCTTGTAACCTCTCCTTGAGACTACCTAGTAATACTAACTGTGGATGGAGACTACTCGTTGTTGAGTTGGTTGTCTTCACAACAATTCAGGTTACCAAATGGTTTGCAAACAGGTGCTATTGGCTCAAGCTATTCAATAAAAATTATGCGAGTCAACAGACCTTCAATTACTACAAAAACTGCCACTCTGCTAAGCTAATAATCCAGTGATCATTTGTCATATTTTCAATAGAACTGCGTGAGAATGTTTAATTGATTGATGGCTTTTACCAAACAAGCCCTAAAGTACAACACCCAATCCAAAACCCACAGCTGACAAAGGGAGTGCTGAGCAAAAAAGGTAGCCATTTGGAAATATATTTCAACAAGTGAGTCAGTGAGCCAAGCAAAAGGTATTTCGGCAGTGCGTTATTTAACACAACACTGGGAAATCATCTCTGTCAGAAAGCTAAAAAGAAGTTGTATGGCACAAATGCTGAAGGTATATGTTGTTTGATTGGTGGAAGGCTATTAACAGATCTCCATTTTTTCATCTATTCAAAGCTATACTCAGGCGGTATCATAATGCTATATACTTAGTCAAAGTATATGTTGGACGTACTTTTAAAAATATTCCTGTCTGCTCATGGTTGAGTTGCAACATGAAGTCAATTTCCTTGGTTAGATTTTTCAAGATGCATCTGGCTTGTCACAGCAAGGACTTGTAAACAATTTGTTATACAACGTAAAACTGGAGCAAATGTGTGAAGCAATTTCTAACTTTGTTTTTACTAAACGTTGCAGCTCTGCAAATCAGTATGTATGGACGAAGTTCTTCTTCACATATGATAGTTCGTATATATATATATAGTTTTAATATATATACTATATATACTATATAAAAAATAGTTTCCTCACCCCGGATACCCCGTATGGGTGGTAAATTCTGCTCTAACTCGGGTCTCCTACCAGAGACCTGGGAGTTTGAGCACTCGCCTCAAGATCTTAGCTGTTCCCAATAGCGCACTTTTCTGCAACTCACCTGAGTTGATTGTTGTTGGTATTTGGGCAAGCCACATTTTATGCGCTGGTGTTAGTGCGCCCAGTGCCCCAATGACTACTGGGAATACAGTTGTTCTTACATTCCAGCATTTTTCAATTTCTTCTCCAAGGGGGAGATATTTCTCTACCTTTTCTTTTTTTTTGCTGGCTATATTGTAGTCATCGGGTACTGCTATATCTATTATAGTAGCCCTCTTGTTCTCCTTGTCTACCACCACTATATCTGGTTGGTTTGTTAGGACATGCTTGTCAGTTTGGATGTAGAAGTCCCAGAGGATCTTAGCGCGGTCATATATATATATGACCGCGCTAAGACCGCGCTAAACTATGACCGCGGTATATATATATATATACTATATATATATATATATATATATATATATATATATATATATATATATATATATATAGTAGAGTATAGTAATAGAGTATATGCTCCCTCACTTTGGTTTGGTTGAGCACTCTGTGAGAGGTATGGCAGTATTAGCCTTTGTGCAAAGCTCATCACTTTTGTGATTTGAGCACTCTGGTGCCAGCACATTGACTTTCTTAAAGTCTGTGAGGCAACCTAGTTGTTTCATGGCAGGAAGTCAACTCTCATTGGTAATGGGATTTGTGTCCCTTGCCTAAGCTCTGAGCTGCACTGATTAGGCTTCAATAGCCGAAACAGTACTGTCTGTAGCATGAGTATATATATACCCATATTTCCGAATTAGGAGTTGAATAAATATATACCAGTTAGGAGGTTGCGGAATATAAGGGATTAGGAGTTAACGCAAATATATATGGGTAAGCCTCCTATATGGTCTAATTTATCTACATTGTAGATATATATATATTTATTCACCTCCTAATTATTATATATTTTTATGGAAATTTTAGGAGAATATGGTATCATACAATATATATTCATCGCCTTATCATACTTTGTATATATGCATACTAGAAAAACTGTCAAAACTTGGAGAATGTCTAGATGGTTGTTGTAAATTACATATCAATTTGAAGGTAAAATAATTCATACCTCAATGAGTAAGCAAAAATAATGATTACCAGTTAGCAGATTGCTACAAATTACACATAAATTAGAATGTTACCATTGTAACTTATATAATAGTTACAATGGAAACATTACATAGCTTGGCATAGCTTACATACCCTTTAGTAAGATGCCGTAACTTATATCATTTAGGAGTTTGCTATAACTTGTTTCTTTTAGAAGCTGCTCTGATTTACATATAATAAAGTATGTTGCTATAACTTATAGATCATTTGAGAAATTGATATAATTTGAATTTCACATAGTTGGTAGCAATTATCTATATATCAGTTAGGAGGCTGCTATGGATTATATATTAATTAGGAGGCAGCTGATATTTATATATCATTTAGGAGGTTGCTATAACTTACATATCATTGCAGAGGCTGCTATGAGTTACATATAATTTAGGATGTTGCTATCACTTATAGATCACCTAAGACCTTGCTATAATTTGAATTTTCCATAGTTGATAGCTATTATTTATATATCAGTTAGGAGGCTGCTATGGATTATATATTAATTAGGAGGCTGCTGATATTTATATATCATTTAGGAGGTTGCTATAACTTACATATCATTGCAGAGGCTGCTATGAGTTACATATAATTTAGGATGTTGCTATCACTTGTAGATCACCTAAGACCTTGCTATAATTTGAATTTTCCATAGTTGATAGCTATTATTTATATATAAGTTAGGAGGCTGCTATGGATTATATATTAATTAGGAGGCTGCTGATATTTATATATCATTTAGGAGGTTGCTATAACTTACATATCATTGCAGAGGCTGCTATGAGTTACATATAATTTAAGATGTTGCTATCACTTGTAGATCATTTAAGACCTTGCTATAATTTGAATTTTCCATAGTTGATAGCTATTATTTATATATCAGTTAGGAGGCTGCTATGGATTATATATTAATTAGGAGGCTGCTGATGTTTATATATCATTTAGGAGGTTGCTATAACTTACATATCAATGCAGAGGTACCATGGCTTACATATAATTTGGGATGTTGCTATCACTTATAGATCAACTAAGAGTCTGCTATAATCTGTACAATAAAACAACAATCTGTATAAAACAAAAATAATTGTTGTTAGAACGTACATATTGTATAGTATGTTAAACTTTAACGTAGGAATCAATAAATTTGTATTTAAAACAACAACAGCCACCATGCTTGATACTAAAAAATTCAACTAGTCAAGTACCATAGAATGGTCATTGCTTAGTCACCAAACGGAGTAAATTTATTCAGACGTCAAGTTTAATGCGATATTACAAAAGCCTCAACAACAAGAAGACCCTGCTGCCAGTTTAATTTTGCAGCTTCCTGAGTAAGTTGTGGGCTCGGGCATAAGTCATCATTATAATTTTCAAACACCAATTTCTTTTAACAGTATACAGCTCTGGCATTTTTGGTAGTTTGCCTGAATCTTCCGATCATGGCTTTTTGAACTCTCAATTTTCTTTTAGGCTGCATAACTTTCTGCTCACTAATATAAACGAATAATGTAACTCAATATTTGTAAATATGGTCTATGTTATAGTTTCTTATTCAGTCACATATCGCTGCTGCACTGCATACAAAAACTTAAAAAAATTAGTTGGTAACAATGCATGGACGCAACTCAGTTACTGTGATTGCTAAAATGAAACACACACATTTTTGCTTGCTGTGCATATTATCTACAGTAATAATATGAATTACTTGCACAACATACTTAGTTATTCAATCTAACATACAATAACAGCAATGTCTTTCTATTCATCTTAAGCCACTCTTAGAACGTTAAGTAAAAACATTTTCTCACTCGGGAATGGAGTGTCAGGTTGCAAAACCTGCGCAATACCACAGCACCATAAATTGGGTAGATTCCAAACAAGCCCATTGTGCCTATGTAGAACCCAGAGAAAAACTTAATGTCACATAGAGAGCCAATAAAAATACAATAACATTCTATCTTGAGGGCATTTTCGCTTTTCAAAACTTCTTTCTTACTGCAATTTATTGTTAGCAATGATCAGTCGGGCTGGACCCAGCACAGTACCAAATTTTTTCTAACTTTAGATCTCTTGACTTTGGGTGGTTTTATTGATCAATAGTAATACTGAGTGCTATTATTCACATTTTACCAGTAATAATAATGCCCTGAAATGTCAAGAAATTGATAGAACATTCTACTCAGACACATTCACTTAAATTTGGAAAATGACCCAAAAAGATATATTTCTCATTGTGTAGTGAATTTCTGATTGTTTTTAGTCAAGCACAGCGTTCTAAGTATATTTTTGGGCTTGTCGGTTTGACAGTAAGTTGTCAGTAGACTGGCTGCTGCGGCATATTTCCTTATATTTAGTTTTTCTTTAAAAGAATTATTATAATTTATCTTAGAGCTTGTTTCTTGAATAATACATCATAGTGTACAGTGCAGTACAACAGATAATATCTATTGTCGGTATTGTATTATCTATCATAGTCATTGTTTTATGCACATTTTCTGTACATAAAATAATAGCTAAGACTGCTTGATACGAAATAACTATACAAGTGCATTACTGCGGAGTTGGTCTCTTTTAGTCTTCAAAAAGAGCACATTTATTGACAAATACAACGCAATGATAATAAGAAGGTTCAACAACATAAAAAGTTCAGCTGGCATTTTTTCTCGCAGCCTTCTTTAGCAAGTTGTTGGCTCGAGCCCGAATCACTGTAACACTTCTGTTAGGCAGCGTTGAGTGTTTAGCATCTAACACTGATCTTGTTGGCAGTTTGCCTGATTTTTCAGTCCAGTACTTGTCAAATTCTGCTATTTCCTCTGCACTTTACCGTTTTCTGCTGACTGAAATAGTAAATAATGTGAATTATCATTTATAAAAATCTGATAAGCTATGGCTTTGATGAATCACATATCATTGCTCAGCTCCATTCAAAAGTTAAATAAGCTGGTTTACGTGCTGCAAGTCAAAACAGAATTGATGGTTTCTAAGATACAAGTGAACAATAAGGACATTAATGCTCGTTAGTGTCATTTCTCATTTAGTAATATAATACTTAACCAATGTATTGTTATTCAAAACACACATATACTGTAGAAGGTTTTTTGATGACCACTTCTATATACTACTTTAGTAGCTAATTATGAAACTAAATGGTGTGCCACTTGCATGCATGCGATAGAGCAGTTTGGATTTCTATTTGCTTCAAATTATTAGAGAAATGATCAGGATTAACATTTATTGAGCAGTCTCAATGGCCAGTGTTCAGAATGATTGCTGCTAAGCTTAGTGTGACCTGACTGGGTAGCTATTTATTGAGTCATTAATTAGGCTAATACTTGACCTATGGGGTCAAGCAATGTGGTTAAACACCATTGTTCAGGTGTTCATTGAAACCACTAATGCCTAGATTGCTCTAGATACCTAAATGCCTCTGACTAGGAGAGCTATGTTTTGTAACCTGACAGCAGCAGAACACAAAGACTAGTGTCAGCATTTATGTAGGCAACGAATTTGACTGAAATACTTGAAAAGTTAGACACCTTTATTTTTTCTACTGCATTTGAGCTACAGCAAAATAATCACGCTTGGTTCCCTAGTACATTGTGTTAGTTTAAAGCCACTTATCATAGCATCACCCACATTTAATCTGATGTCTGAAAATCACTCTTCGGTGTTGATAATCCATGTATGTCACTCTGCACTTATTTAAAATCAATGCATTTTTGATTAGATGCTACTACACAAAGAGAAATATACCCTTGGGTTCTTTTTTTAAATTCATGCATTAGTGATTTACAAATATATGAAAGCAGAGCCTTATTTAAAACTAAAATCTTGTTGCGTCAATATTTGCAAAGTTATGCTTGCTATTTTAACCTTGACCCAAAACTCCAATATTATAACATTCTGAAATACAGCTAAATTGACATAAAGTAGAATCTTAATTTGAAGGCCATGTTCATTCGAGTGCTATTCTAAAAGTGTTGAAAACTAGAGTGTCACCCTTTAATTGACAACCACATCCAGCTGACTGCGACTTCAACATTCTTTGATCTTTGGATCCGATTTTGGACAGGATGGATAGAAAAATGTTGACAAATTTTTACTAACAATGACTCAGTTACAACAATAGCAATTAATACTTTTGTCAATGCATATTGAAGCGAGTTTTCTAACTTCTAAGCTTTACAGTGTTTTCGTTAAAGCTTTGAAAGCAGCACCGTGGAAATAATTAATAACTCTATCAGGCTGATAATAATTTTATTGTTTAAGCGGCCTTGATAGTTCGGCATATATGAAAAAACGGTTTAGCAAATATGATGAAATCTGTTCTACTATTTGAGGCTAAAATTTCTTGCACATGCTACAGCATTAAAATAAGCAGTTAACGATGGCATTTTGCAAGCTCAACGCCCAGTGTATATGTTATCACTGAATCACAGCTTAGTTTGTGTGTTATATAGTTTTTTATGTGTTTTTTCAAAAGAAGTAACGTTCACTTGAACAGCGGCGTTCTATCTTTAACCGTCATCTATTATAGTACAGGTCTAGTAGAGGGGCGTTTAAATGAATTGGGATTCAATTAGAGATTACATAATATTTTATTAACCCTTTCACCGCTGCATGCGCATTTAGGCGAAATCAATGGACGACCTGCATATGTGCGTGTTGCGAATTTCCTGGGAATTGCGTAGTAACTTAATTTTATTATTCGTTGACAACATAACTAACAGTCTTTAAGACTTTTTATGGTATTGACAGTGTTGTCCAAAAGTTTCCCTGTAAAATTACCCTAAACTCACGAAGCAATTTTAAATTTTTGTTTAGGACTTTTCAACATAAAAAGAAACATCTGTTCTTTCTGATTTTCGAAATATTTAGTGCTATTATAGCTTTCGCAAGTACATCCAGAATTGAAAACAGATAATTACTTATGTTGATAACATTATTGATGATTGTTGATGAATGACGGATTAAGATTTTAG
This sequence comes from Watersipora subatra, assembly GCF_963576615.1. Taxonomy (NCBI): domain Eukaryota; kingdom Metazoa; phylum Bryozoa; class Gymnolaemata; order Cheilostomatida; family Watersiporidae; genus Watersipora; species Watersipora subatra. Next base: position 62,199,451 of record NC_088708.1, on the reverse strand, counting down.
TGATTACACATATAATTAAAGTAGCAGCTCCAATAGTGACTCCAATGGTGGTCAAAGTAATAGTTTTTGTAAGAGTAAGGAACATGGTAGAGCATTGTTTTTTGAGATTCGAAGGGATCGTAGCTTCACATAGCATTAGCAATGCACAAAGTAGGAATGCATTAAGTTTTTTGAATAGTACTATTTTTTAACGTGTTGGAAAAATAAAATCTATAACAAAAAGGTTTTAGATAGAGTTGAAGCTAATAAAGATTGAACATATATTATGAAGCACAATCGACAATTTTTGCCACTATAATTGGAAGGGTTAAAAAATGCAGTGCCATGGCATTCAAACATAGATTTTATAGTAATATTATTTCTTATAAATTTTTTGAAATAAAACTTTTATTAATGTGGCACGCTCTTGTGGAAACTAACCGTTAATCAGCAACATACCCCCTTCAAGAAAGCGTCCAGCTGTGCTTCGTACCATTTTCCATCTGGTGGATATAGTGCTTGGATGCGGTGACCAGGTTTCTACCAAAATAAGCAAAACAGTTTTAATAGCCCAAACAGATGTTATGCAGATTAAAAAGTGATGCAAAGGATGCCTGTTGTCTTTAGGTTTTTCAGCAAACCCGTGTCCCTACCTCCCATTACTAAAATTCCATGAAGCAGTAATAATTTATCTCATGCGATATTCTTCTACAAAATTGAAACATAGATTTTAAAGCTTCAACAATTTAAAGGATTTCATTTACTCCAGTCACTTACTTATGACTCAACCCCTAGTTGAAATCCGTATCAAATTACGACTAAAATGCATCAACTTGTTAATTACAATGAAAATAATACATTATCATAACTTTATACTGCCCTAAGCAAGCAAAACGCCCTATCTGAAAAGTTTTTCAAAATTCACTTTTTTGTGCTTATATGTAATTTAGGTTGAGATCTAACATGTCTCGAAATTTCATATATCTGAGACCACCAGAAATAGCACTTTTCACAATGTGCAAAACGCCCTATCCACATTTACCACACATAAAGTGGCAATCAAAGCGCTCTATCTGCAGATACAGCGTTTTGATTGGCCTGAACATACACAAAGTTGGACATTATGAGCAGCATTATGTAATCAAAGAGTATATAAACAAAGGGAAGCGAAACTGAAGCATATATATTTGGTTGTTTCAAGGCAGCTCATACAAGCTAGTGCACTTCTAAGTGCTCAATCTTATTGCTATATTTTTTATCATAATATATTTATTATGACAAGACGATATCTAAGTGACAAAAGTCTCGATTTAAAGATCCGACTCAGAGATTTGATGAAAAATTTGTTTTAATTACATGTCCATTGGAAGGTTTTGCTTTTTTAAAATACTGACATTATTGCACTCAGTTGTTTGCTTTAAATTATTTTTAATAAAAGCGTTTGATCTTTTTTAAACTACTATTTTACTTATTCCTTTCATTTCATGACATCTGGTTTGAAGGATACCTAGATCTTTGATCATCTCTTAACTTTTGAGCTAAATATGGCTATTACAGGGTTTTAATCCATGTGTTGACTGGATGAGTAATAGGAATTGCAACATATATCATTTTGTTGACTAATTGCGGGTTAATATCAGAATTTAAACTTGTAATCCTTTGATAATCCAGTCATGGCAAATGGTCTTGTGGCAAACTAACAATGAGAAACCAACCAGTCCAATTAAGCAATCAAAAGGCCCTAACTGCAGTGATAGGGCGTTTTGATTGCCTAGTGCCAGCTTAGTAAATTGTCAATTTAAGCAAACAAAATGCCCTAAGTGAAATAACTCCTTTGATTTTAAAGTTTCACGAAAAAAAAATTCAGTAAAGATTGTTGGATATCTCACCATAATAAATAAAAAAAAAACAACTAAAATACTGCTAATACTGATGCCAGGCTTGACCAAAACGCGTTTGTGCTTGTGCTGAACAATTTACAAATATCAAGATACAGCGTTTTGCTTGCTCAAGGCAGTATAGTATAGGCTACTAATAATTCTGCCTGTTTGGTGCTATCAATCAGCTAACACTACTAATCAGAATAAAAAACATCCATAATTATTTTAATGCTTTTTAAAAAGTTACAAAAGTTAGGAGCATCGACAGAGTCACAGATATTCATCAATTGCTGGCTACTGTGCTATATGTTACCATAACTATTTTAATGTGTGTCGGTTAATCTCACAAAGCTACCCTCGTGTATAATTGCAAAGTTATCATTTTATGAAAATTAGTAATAATTTCATTCTTTTAGCATTATAAAGTTGGGGTTTCTTGACCTTTTTAACTTGACAATATTACGATCTTGCAATTAAGGCAGTAAAATCCAAATCCAAATTAGCTGCGAAAACCTATGCATTGTTGTTTGCCGTCGCAATTTGATGACATGAGTAAGTTGCTTAGATATAGTATTTAAAGTGGCTCGCCCTAAAGGTCAAAAATGGCCACTACCGGTCTAACCTTTCGCATTGGTATTGAGGCGAAGTAAAATACTTTTTCATGATGCCTTTTCACCATAATATGGTACAATTAATTCAATGACAAAATTGGCAAAAGTAATATAAAACAATTGTGACAAACAAATATACCAATTGTGACATGATTAGTCTGTTCTTCTGCTGCTGCAAAACCCTAAATGGCTAGACGCGTGAAAAAAGCAAAATGTTTAGCGGCTACAATCTCGCTAGAAGGTTGAACTTATGTGATAAGTCTTTAGGTTGTGTAGGAATGAGAGGTTGGCTTGTTTCTTACAATCTATTTAATCAATTGACTAGCATGCAAGAAGATAGCAAGCCATGCCACATTAGGAGAATGAGTCACTTTAAGCACAAACCACAATTGCATAAGTACATAGGTCATTTCTGCTAGTGAGAAGACCTTGGAGAATAAGACCACATTATGCAATTCTGTGAAGATTTTATTACTGCAGTTATACTTGTGCTGCAATATTTCTAATAGAGTGAAAAGCAAATGAGCTGCCCAACCACAACCTCCTTCATTATAAAGTTACAAAGAATAGGAATAACAACAATAGCTTTCATTCCGAGGCTGAGGCTATTGAGAAGTAGAAAGTGAATTAGCTAAGCAGGCAATAGTAGAACACACATAATAAGAGCATAGGCATTATGATTGATGTGTATGCAGGCAATGAATTTATCTACAATTTCACTACCAAATATTTTAGTAAAGCTAGACACCTTTGGCTAAAGAGTGCTAGATATAGGTCAAAACAAGCCAGTGACAAATCTCATGTTATGCATCCTTGTTTGGACACTTTATTTCTAAAGTGTTTAATGCATTGGAAGTTTAACATAAAAATGTGCCAAGAATGCACAAAGAACATTGACAGCAATAACTGCATAGTACTGACAGCAATAACTGAATAGAACATGATGTTTAATTAAAATGTAACATAAAAATAAACGTTTTATTTTGTTTTGGTAAGCTTGCAGCAAAAATGTTTGCTGTGCACATAAAATATTGTTTTGCTCCAAATACTTTACAAACAAGTAATAATAACTTTATTGATGCAAAGTGTACTGAAATTATATTTGGTACGAGCACCAATGGAAGTCAAAATAAGTAATACAATTCTTACAGACCTTTTAAAAACAATGGCCTTTGCTGCTACAGAAAAGTGAGTAGACCCATAGGAAGAGAAGTATATGTTCTTATACTGCTAAAACTACCTTTGGTTCAGAAATGAGATTTGAAAAGAGCAATGAATTATTATAAGCATTGGCAAAATGTTTGGGATGGATAGGAAACAAAGCTGGGTATTGCACATGCTGGTAATTTAGCTAATGTAAATAGATTTCATACACTACCTAATTGAAAGCATCAATGCAAAATCTAAATACATGTAAATACTTACTAGCCATAGTACAGAGTGACCTTTTAATGTTTGTCAACATAACATCCGTACCGCTTTGAGCATCTTGAAATTATATTAAAGTTGCTTTCATTATGAGCTCCCTTTGACATTTTAAAGTATTAAAATGGCCAAATACAAGTTGCATTTTCAGAGAATTTTTAAATTCAAGTCATATGCCACAAAAAGTTCCTCTGCGTTGTTTGTAGTATATTCTAAAAGTGCTAACACTACATTTGTTTTAAATTTTAAAGTTGACACAAATAATTGAGCAAATTATGTAGCTTATTAGTAAAACTTTTGTTAACATCAGCAAACAAACTGCATACATGCTGCCCGATACCGAAGGCCAAAAATAATAATATATATTGCTATTTATATTTTAACCAATAGTTTTGCAGTTTTTTTATTGTACAGCAATTTGTATAAAACCTACTGTATTTCAGGTTTGAGTAACTATGAGTTTTAGTAGTGTTCTGGCCCTTCCTATCGCGTGTTTTCAACATTTTGAGGTAATAATTAAAAGCCATGAGTTGAATTGCGCAACTTCAGCAGCATCTTATATATATATATCATTCGCCAAACTCATTGTCTTGAATCATCAAAGTTCACTAAATCATTCAAAAGGAGATACATACACTTGTATCTCTAATTCTTTTATAGCTTTACCCTTTTACTGCCACCCATGTACAAACTAAGCTACCGGCCTACCGCCAGCCATTTCACCGAAAATTGCCAATTTAGCTTCATGATATGTACATGAAGCATGTATACTATTTTGTTTCAACTTCAAAGTTTATCTATAAACTTTTTGTAATATATTTTATTTTGCTAAAATGTTAACATATAGTGCTATGCAAAAATCAATGTACCTTCACTTTGTGCATTGCTAAAGCTATGTGAAGCTACAATCGCTACGAAGCTAAAACGATGCTCTACAATGTCCCTTACACTTAAAAAAACCATTATTTTCACTATCATCAGAGTCACTGCTGCTAATTTAATTATCTGTGTAATCACAAAAATCTGAAATTGAATTGACTATAGTGTCATCAACATACATGTAAGTAATTATATGTTTTCTGACTTGCGCGATACTTAACAAAACTTACACAAAAAATGTCCATTTTTATTTTGGAAATTCTCAAAAAAAAATTTGAAACTGCTTGGTTATCTTAGACTAATCTATTAGAGAAATATTCGAACCACACTGACAATACCATCAAAGTTTTAAAATCATCCGTTATGTTTTTATTGGATAATAAAATTAGGTGACCACGCAATTGTTGGAAAATTCGCAAAAATGTGCATACGGCAGTTGCTGATAGATTTAGCATAAATTCGCATACGGCAGGGTAAGAGTAAAAACCAACAAAATATTTGTCAATCTCCTGCCTCTAAACATGATATCTCAAATCTGATAATTACTCTCAGTGTTGACTGAGTAACTAAAAGTGGTAATGAGTAACCATGGAAAACTATTCATTTTATATAATTATGCAATTGCTCAGCAATTGCAACCATGACTCATAAAGACTAAGAAGAGCAATACTAAATCTCTTTGCTATGCTACATTCCTTTGATTGGTTTGCGCTATTTATATTATGTAATCTGCCAATAATAGATGAATAGAACACAAAAGTGGCATAATGGTTTATGTAAGCGTTTAAATAATACAATGCCTGTAAAAATTAACAACTTTTCTTACTGAAGCTATGGCTATATCAAATTATTACACTAATTTTTGGCTCGCATGTATAATGTGCTATTTTACAGCAACTTATTGCAATATCGCATACCTTTAATTTGATGTCTGCAAATCAGTCTTTGGTGTGGGCCATCAATGCTTCTCATCCAGCAGTTATCTATAACTAAAGCGTCATTGATTATTTGCAACTATACAAAAAAAAACTACTTTTGGGCATGCTGTTACATTCTTACGTCAGGTATACATTTGCTAGTTACAGTAAAACTTTCTACAGTATATTTTGTGTTGGTGAATTTAAAGTTTTGCTTATCATAGTGACTTTGCCAAAACGTCAAACTTTACTACATTTCAAAATACAACCTTACTGATATAATGTTTTATAGCTTGTAATCTATAATTATGTATATGTTAAAAAATATTATAAATTTCGGTAGATGAAACCTTGATTATTTTGACATATTTTTTATGCAAACCAACGTGTAATTAGCAACATACCTTTTCTAGAAAAAAACATCCAACCTTGTCTAATACTCTCTGCCATCTGATGAATATACTGGCAATAATGCTTACCAAAATTCTACAAAAAAATGAAAAGATAATTCAAATAGCATAAACAGATATACAAACCAAAATGAATGCAAAATACACATTTTAGTTCACTGGTTAGGTTTTTTTGGCAAACTTGAATATCTGCCTCCTACTACTGAAGCTCTATAAAACAGCTAAGCTCTTAATTACTACACAATTACTACACAAGATTCAAACTAAATACTAAAAGTTTCAAAATTCAAAGGCTGCATATACCCACTTACTTGCTTATGCCTATGCATGTACTACTATTACTTACAAAATCATAACTGAAATACGCATACTCTCACTATTCATGATAACAATAATACAATTACTTTATGATCATGTTATTCTAATAACAGTTTTGACTGTTGGTAGAACCACATTAATAACGTTACTTATCATTATAAAAAACATCAAAAATTATAATAATAATAACTGAAAATAGATTAAAGTTGGAGAATTAACTGATTCACTAAAATAACTATTAATTGTCAGCTGGCGTGTCTGTGTTGATGTTACAAAACTGAACATTCGTGTAACAATAATAAAGTCAAAAATTAGGACTTTACAAAAAGTTTTGATTTTTTCCTTTTTGGTAATATAATGCTGACCTTTCTTGACTTTTCTATGCAGAACAATATCAGCAGTTGGATGACATAAACGGATGTAAAAAATATATCAAACGTGTTCTGTGCTACATTCCTTAAAAATTATAATAATTGAAACATACTTTTTTTCACGCTAGTCCTATTTCAATATTAAATAAAATTTATACTGCTTTTCTAAAACTGTATGTTTCAAGTAAATAAACTGTAAATTGACTAAAATAGCATGAACAACTTACCGAATGTGACTTGCTCCCTTACATGTAGTCATTCTGCTGCTACCAAGCTCTAGTAGACTACATGGGTGAAGAACTAATAGTCCTAACAGCCACAGCAACATTATAACAGCCACATCTCTCTAGCTGTTATATACTGTGGTTATACTTTTGCCACTTTACTTCAATAAAATTAAAAAATCAATTCTTCGACTAAAAAACCATCTCTCAGGTATTGCGTTTGGATGCAAAGTTTCAAAAATAGATTTATTTTGTGGCTGGATGCAACGGCATCGAAAATATGAATTGTACTGATTATAGACTTATTTAAACTTTTACTACAGCCATGCTTAAACATCAGTTGAAACCATAATGTGCAATTATTGTGAATTTTCACAAAAAAGAGCAGATCAATGAGAAACCTTGCAAAAAAAGGGAGTGCTTAAATGGCAGTCTTGAAAACTATAAAGAGGGTCAGCAAATAAATTGTAATGTATTGTAGTTTGTTAATATACAACTTTATTTCTCAAATCTAATAAAGCTATCATGAATATTAGCAAAACTGACTGTATCCGACATAGCTGCTAATTCTTTGTATTTGCTGATGCTTAGTCATAAACTTATTGCAATATGTTTTTAAATAGATTGTGCTATTAACTGAAATGATACTAAAACAGTTAAAAGTAAGAATGTTTTAAAATTGATATATGCCTCCTAGTTCCATATATAAGAGCCTCCTAGGGTTTATAATTTATTGATAGAAAATTACAAATTTTTGTTGGAGTTGTCTCCTCTTTTCCATATATATGAATATAGATATATAAGGCGATTATGGGAATCATGTTTAAAATACTTCTATAGGGTTGTTAAGCACTATAAACACTGCTAGAATTAGGAGGCTCCCTGGACGCCTCCTAATTTTTCAGAGCCTCCTAACATGGATTATATATTGATAGAAGCCTCCTAGTTGGGAAATATAGTTCTATATATATATATATATATATATATATATATATATATATATATATATATATATATATATATATATATGTATATATATATATATATGTATATATGTGTGTATATATATATATATACACACATATATATATATATATATATATATATATATATATATATATATATATATATATGTATATGTATATATATATACAGTCAAACATGGATAACTCGAACTTCAAGGGACCGAGCAAAAGTGTTCGAATTATCAGAGCGTTCAAGTTATCAGAGCACTGTCACAAGTCCATATATTTACTTATTTATTAGTAGATACATGTACATATACAAACTATAATATAAATCAAAAGCACAAATGGCTTGTTTCAAATTAAATGCTTCTAATGTAAAGTTTAAAACGTTTTCATGAAAAAGTATAGAGATTTTTTTATCACTTGAGATTGGTTTGTTGTTTGAGGTGATGTTATTGCCTGGACGTTTTTCAGATTTACATTGGCAAAACTTGATCGTTGTTGAAATGCTCAAAAGAAAAGACATTTTTTTCTTTTGGGGTTTTACCCACGATCAATTTTGCCGTTTTTTCTTGAAGTTTATGCAGATTACCTTACTTTACCTGGGATTCGTTAAGAGCAACACTCCGAGGCAGTTCAATTAGAAGTTTTACGAGGTTTTACGGTACATTCTATATCACTCACGCTTTTTTAATAGATACTTATTGAATGTACACACGTATTCTGCGTTTAGGTCAAACGATGAATAGTTTTTTGTAGCTCAGACCACGTATACGTTTAATTACAACATTTTTAAGACATTTTAAACATTCAACATTCCGACGTTGATTCAACACGGAATCAACGTCGGAAAACTATTCATCACGGGTTAGCCGAGTCACACACTCAAGGATTTTCGCCACGCACATACAAAACAACATGCGATTTTTGTTTTGTATGTGCGTGGCGGAAATTCTTGCGCGCGTGACCCTGTTAGCCGTGCTATTCATCGTATCGCAGTATAAATCAAATGTCACCAAACTTTTAGAAAAGTCGTTGACAAAAATATTTTGCCGATGGTGGTAATAACGACGCTTATGAATTACGAAAAGATGAAGTTTACCTCTATGGCTTTGAATAAAGTGATTTTCTAAAGCGAAAACAACCGTTTCGGTAGCTGTTGGGCAAAAAAACAGTTCGAATTAACAGTGTTGAGTTCGAGTTATCTATAGCAATTTATCATTACGTAGGAACGGACCAAAGGAAATGTTCGAATTAACCATGTGTTCGAGCTATCCGTGGACGAGTTATCCATGTTTGACTGTATATATGTGTGTATATATATATATGTGTGTATGCTCTACAATTTCTTTATACATATATCTATATATGTGTATATATATATATGTTTATCATACCTAAAACTGAAATCCGAGTGCTCAACATAGATTGGAGCAGTATAAATTAGTAAAGAATTAGATAGTGAAAATATTTTTATAGCAATGTGAAAAGATTTTATCTTTTTTTAACAATATTGTAATACTCCTAAATGACAGCGTTGCCAATGTTGGGTATAAATGGATAACCAGATGGTTTGCAATAACTTGTTATGGTTTATATATATATATTTATATATTGGCAAATTGGCAATGTGCCAAGGTAATGGCACATTGTGCCATTGGCAATTCTAATGGCAATGGCACCTTGTGCCATTGCCATTAGAATTCCTGTTGTTGCAACGCCGGCCATTCTTCTAGCGTATTACTAAATGTAGCATAAGCATCTTGTATGACCATCTTCATTTAGGAATGAATGCGTACACGAGTTTATTCAGGTACATAGACTTCATAGCATTGTATAGTGAGATTTTCAAAGAACTTGAAATTGCCATGACTCGCTGTTAGTATTTATTAGGTACACACATAGTTAAGGATATGCATTTATATACTAAACAGTAGGAACAGTTGTTGTACATATAAGGTACTCGGTTAAATTAAAGATAAACCTGATAAGTCAGAAAAAAAACACTGACCAGTGATATGTATAGCAGTGGCTGACCACATCCAAAGATTACCTTTTAATAACTTTGCTGATGCAATTGAATTAGAAATTGCATGCCAGAGATAATAGAGTAAGTTTCATATTACTTCATTTTTTTGTGCAATTTAATTACTGTTACACAAGTGCTTTCAGAGTCCTTAGAACAAGTGGTACTGATAATTTATGATAAAAAATACTAGGATGCTATCATCTCGCCAAATTAGCTTTTTTGTGTTACCTTCTGATCGACCACGAAATAATGATGCAAGATGAGGCATATAAACAAAGACATGCTGGCAGAGTAACAAAACAATGGAATGAACAGTTGTAAGTACTGTTAGCTGATATCCTTAGGTAGCAAATTTTTTCTGTTTTATCTGCATGTTCCTCTATACATATATTTTTAGGGTTTGTTACTTGGCAACATTATTACACCAGATTTCTAATGCTATTCCAATTGCATACAGCCACCATCATCTGTAGAGGCCCTGTTGGTACTGCATTCATAGAAGGATGCTGGTGCACTTAGGTATATTTGTGTTCCCATCAGACTGGTATTTGAGACAAAATTCTAGCATATACTCTGTCATGAGAACAGAATATTTCTATGCACATAAATTATATGGTTCAATAATAATCAAGGGAAACAACTCTTGCTATTATTATCACCGCTATCAGTTTTTAGACTGATTCTGTTTACCACTATATGCACTAATATGGTGATATTATTTACTACACTAGAATATCCATACTTCTTATAATTGTAACTATTCTTGTAATGCCTCTCTTGCTAGTGATGCTAGCTAAAAAAGCTACATATGTTAACTATAAATACAGCCTGATGAATTAATAGGTATCTTCAGTAAAAAAACTAAATTGCCCTATTTTCCAGAAACATTGTATTCCTTAAAAATGTGCCTGAGAGTTACACAAAAATCTATAAAATTGAATAAATAGCTCAGTTTCAGTAGGATATGTATCCTTTGCACATGCTGTCTCACCAGTGTTCAAAATGGCAAGTTCTTCTCATTACTGAACAACCAAAAGAAGTTCGCTATGATCTGTAATTACTGAAAGAGCCAGCACTGAAAATGGGAGTAGAAGTGAAGCTTGACCTTCCAGATCTGCTCATGACCTGATTAGCCATAAATTAACAGGGCAGCACATTGAGCATGAGGGAAATATAGCCTAAGGTAGTCAAGGTAGTCTAAGGTCGGGTATTAGCTAAGATTTACATATGGATAATCTTGTGCCTAACAGTATAGGCCTGCTGATACCAAAGATCTCATGAGACACAAGAAAAGCATGCTGACCAGATGAATGTATTTCAAGATATAGTGTGACTGTATGCTCTGTTCTGGCCATTGGAATGTTGCAATGCAAAAAATAATGCGTTTTGATTGCTGATGGCACAATACTTCATGTGAGCGCATATCGTAAAAAATACATGTTGTTACATTTTTACTCTGACTCAGAGCAGAGATACAGCAGAACCACTATTTGAACACCATGGCGCTCTATTTCTCAAACCTTCTCCTGTAGTGATGGTTTATCAGAGTTGTCATTCAAATAGAGGATGCCATAGTAATTTTTAATGAGTTTGTTAAAATTTTGGAAGCTAAATGTAACCCATTTACCCTATGTCGCCTACATTTTGCACTCTCCTTCGAATGCAGCTACAATAACCCTTTTGGGTGCGATAAATATGCTATAACTTACCTTCAACTTGTGGTAGATCTCTAAATAAATATACACTGAAAAGCTGAGAAATATCTCTACCAGTTGATATCTATTGTTTACAGTTAACCTACGATGGTCTTATAGCCTGTGTTCTGCTTAGCCTGTGGTGCAATTATTTGAAGCTTTAATTTCTTTATGTCGGTCCAAATTTAAAGGCATAAAATTTTTATTTTATAACTATATTTAACAATATTGCATTAAAGCTCAATGCACTCACTGATATGTTTGCTATAGCTCGGGACCAAAACTGGTTTTTTTGTGTAATTGAAAAGGAGTTATGGGCCATTGTAAGCCAAATTTAGATACTGCTATGATGTTATCAAATAATATGCTGTAAGTCTGCAAGTTTATAAGTTATATAATAAAAATAATAATAATAATCTAGCAAATGCTACAAACATGTGTTCAAGAACAAGTGACATAAACAAACTATAATTACAATACATGCAGAAACAAAAATATCTGCTAAAATATAGGTTGCACTCTGATTGTTGCTTTCATATAGAATCAATTCATCTTCTGGCTGTTCAATACCTTTCACAGTGTCTTCTAACCACAAGTCCTTTGCACTGCTGAACTAGTCAATTTTAGAGTACAAACAATTTTTTAGCAGAGCAAAACATTTACATGTTGCATTTTGAAAAACTTTTCGCAAAAAATAATGATAACTTTTAAACGCATGAGTGCTTAGAACAAGTTATAGTCTGAAAATAGTAGTACAGATTCCATGGTAAATGTAAACCGTTTTTCACATACTTCGAAGTATCAAGATAGCGTTAAACAAGGAACTACTATTAACCTGATACAGTTATTAATTATTTCTATGGAATTGGTTTCAAAGTTTTAAGTAAAAAACTGTAAGCTTTGGAGTTAGAGAACAGACTTTGATACGAACAGCAACCACAAAAGAATTAATTGTTACTGATGTAACTGAGTCATTATTAATATGATTTCATGAACACTTTCTACTGATCACTTTCTATTATGGGTTCGTAAAGATCAAATAATGTCAAAGTGGTGGTCAAATAGAGGTGGTGTTCAATCAAAGGGTGGTGCTCTATTTTTCAAACCTTCTATAGTGGCGGTCAAATAGAAGTTGAGTTCAAATAAAGGTAGCATTTAAATAGAGGTTTTACCATATTTTGTGAGTTGTGGTTTAAATTTAAATATATGATAATATATAATAATAAAATTTTTTATAACTTTATCCAATTACGTTGGATAAAAAAGCTATATTAAATGATACTGATATTTCATTCATCGCATTATTGATATATTATTGCATGTATTGATAGACAGCATTTGAAATAGCCTTAAAATTCTTTGGGACGGCTATCACAAAAAAGATGTGGCATCACAACAACTAATAATTATAGTCAGGATAAAATTGGTTTTAACAACTGTTATGATACTGCAGGTCATACATTCAAAACCTCTCTACCAAGAACTGATTAGCTAACTGGTTATGCAAGCTTTTTACTTAAGTGCTCAATGCTTCATGTTTGCATGGCTTTTTTTGTTTTCATGTGTGGCTATTGTAAGGGGACCAGCTATATGATTTGAATGCAGTCCCATATAAATGAAGGAGCTAAATGAATAGTTGTCTGCCTGTACTGGTGGCTTTACAATAAAGACTTCTACATCACGCCCAGCTTCACTTTCACAACTTCTATGAACACAACAGCGACCATTTATAGTTTATTTTAAACATGAACTTGCAAAAAAAATTCAGTTGATTTTATCAGAAATTATTGATATTTTTTATAATTAGCAATTGCTTTTTATGTTTGAAGTGATCTGACTGCCAAGATGTTTCAAGATGAAAACCGCCAAAACTTGATCAAACAATAGCTGATATCAATAATGGCAATGACAAGATAATGGTTATAATGACAAGATTTCATGCTCCTCATGGACCAGCATTCCTGCTTGTGCCCAACCGTAGTTAACAACTGTTTTGTAGGAAAACTCACTCTTCATCACAATACAGCTATCTATCACATAATTGTTTTCTTATAATGCATAAAATTTGCAGCCGTCACTCTTTCCTACAAGACATGATTGCAGAAATGATAGCTCTGAGCTGATTTGCTTAGTTCAATTGAACAATGAACCAACCAACTTGGTAGTTTTAAAATTCCATGATTTATTTACCCTTAGTAAACAGATTGTCTGAATTTGCACGCAATGAATGAGCTGTTGCAACCAACTTTGGTCATGTTGCACGATAATAATACTAACCATCATTATTACTATTATTATAATAAATGAAAGCCAATATACTCGCAATACTAGTTATACCATAGCGGTTAATGGTCACTAGTGTTTATGTCATTCTCACTGGCTGGTGCTATGTTTTTGTTGAATCGTGATTTGTGCAGTTATTCTGTAGTATTCTATCATTTACAATGAACAAGCTGTTCCATGTTCGGTAAATATAAGCCCTGTTGCACGAATGTTTTTAGCATTATAAAATATTTATAAAACCTTGTATATTCTTAATGTTTATAGCCTGCACTTCGAGAGATGCACTTTTCTGCACTTTTCTGTGAATCGGCAAGCACGATTCACAGAAAAGAGTAATAAATTAATAAACATGAGATAGTTCATAATAGCTGAAAGGAAAACGGAACTGTACAGGAATTTATGGACATTTTTTTGGTTTTAAATTCTATCGTATTTGTGACTAGTTCACATGTTCATGCTTTGAAGATATCCTTTGTGAGAGTTGATATTCTTTTCAAGAAATAAATAGGTAGGCTTTCAAAAATGCTGAAATCACAGTTGGTTTGCTAATTGAAAAACTGCAATGAGCATTTGACATGGTAGTAAACCTCCTGGTTGTTTATCACTAATGATGTTCAATATCCATGATTTCTCTTATACGTTTTCAATGTTTCAAAGCTTTGCAGTTATGAATTTTAATAGTTTACTTGATTTATTATGAAAATAAACAAATTAAAAACTGATATAGATTGTGATGTGAGAACTGACATGGATGGTTTTAAATGCAGTTTGTGGCAGCTAATCTCCTTCTAAAAGTATCCTTCTTTAAAACAAAATTGCATTAGAAAAGCTGCTGTTAAAGGGTCAGATATTAGAAGGTTTGTATTTCTAAGCATCTTCAGAGGGGACACAGGTGCAAGCTCTACTACCAGCATATATACATACAGTTATATAAGGTGCTAGTAAAGAAGGAACCTGCCTCTGCTAAACACTCACATAACATTTAGAGTTGAAGTCTGGTCCTAACGAGGAGCGATGCTACTTGTAAACTTTAGAGAACACAGTTTAATAAACTCTTATGTGTCTAAATGACACGCATGTAGCTAAATCCTTACTTGTGTATATCATATCAAAGCTACTCCTATTATAGCACAGAACAGAAACTAAGAATTTGTAGATACAATTTGATTACATATTGACATATCATAGTATTTTTAGGAAGCTTGCAATTCAGTTTGCTTTGTCTATATTGATATCCTGTGAAATTGTACAGCTTATGCTGAGTTGTTTGGATACATTTATGTTTTACTGAACCATTCGCTTGTACTGAACCCAACCAAACAATTTTTCAAATGCAATGAATCATCAGTCATATTAATAAATAAATTTCTGTTGTCGAAGAACGAGACATGTAATATTATCTTGTCAAACCTTGTCAACTCAATAACGACATAAGCTTGCTAACAGCTATAATTTTAACTACCTATCACTGTCTTCTAAACTAATATCCAGTAGCAAAGCTGGTATGCGCCACGGCAACCAACGGCTTTGATGTCTTGAATACTTTTATGTGATTATATTGCTAAAGTCATTTATCAATGAGATAGGTGAAACCATTAAACTCAAAACCCCTGGAATGGCCAAAGTCATTCGAAAGAATGGCAATCCGTTAGCGCCATGTTCAGTTAATCTGGGTAAATTTTATTGTGTTCAATCTGAGAAAAGAAATTTAGTTCTTCATTTAACAGCTACAGGTGATTGCAAATACACCACTAAATTGAAGAGACAGACTACTGAGACTACTACTAATAATTTATACAAGATACAGAAGGATGTAGGTACACAGTGCTATTACATCAACTGCGAAAACGGCAGGAATGCACTTTCAAAAGAAAAGAGCCTAGCCTAACATTTTACAAGTGAGTCATTTCTACTGCTAGTTCTATTACTATTGCTACTGCTAAAGTCTACTATTACTACTACTAATAGTAGTTAGTAAGTTACTAGTTAGTACTACCACTAGTTAGTTCTATTACACTAGTCAGTGGGTGAGTGAGAGTCGAATAGTGTCACTGCTGAGTGTGCGAGTGTGACTATATGTTGTCAGTGATTAGATGAATTTATCAGCAAGTGAGTGAATTTTCTCCTCTTTTTAGAACGAAGGTTTTTTATTATTTAAATTAAATTTTTTTATTATAATATTTAGGCACTACAAACCATCACATTATTTCTAAATCAATATTTGAAAAACATGTTTGTAGTGCCTATAATATTATTTATTGTTGTACCTAGATATAGCTAGCTAGCAGTAAGGAGGTAAGTGTAATAATACTACTGCTATGACTACTGTTGCTAACTACTACAGTTCCATTTTACTTTCTAGATGTTCTAACCAAGTAGGCCTAACTGAGAACTCTCGTTGAATTGAACTCTCATTTTTTTCAATGTTGAATAGTGCTTTTCAATGATTGAATTTAAAACAATATTGTCAAGCACAGTGCTGCTAGGTTGTTCAATTTGAACTAGATATATCTAAATTTCTTCCAAAAACCTCAAACAGCACGCAAAACAGTGGCAGCTGCCACATCAAGTGCTTATGATTATGATGTCTGCAGCTTAGCAGAAGATGTTGATGTGAATCTATCTAGTGATGCATCTGTGGCAATGATTAGTACTTCTTTGCAGTATTTCTGCAATTTGTTTGTTGTCATTTCTGTTGAAATAATCTCATGGATGCAATCCATTTTGCATGCTTGATAAAGAAATTTCTATTAATGATGTGTGGATGACTTCCAGTGAAAATTGCCACCTTTTCATTTTACATAGCGATATGGTAGCATTTAGACCTATTTTATTTTCAGGATCATGACTACAGCTGAAAGCTGTAGTCATGATCATAGCTGTATTGTTATATCTTAAGTGCACTATGTTCTATGTGAATAAGACATTCATTTTTTTGATTTTATGTAATTGTTATAATTGATGCTTTTGTTTAGGTGGTCGGAATAATAATCCTACTGTTACTCAGTTTAAGGCTACCTTTCGCAAACTTATCAGCAGATGTGGTGCAGAATCAGATGCTGGTAAGCCAGGTAATGTTACTGCTCAATATGAGATTCTCAGGATACAGGCTACTCCAGAAGTTCGTGGAGCCACGATGATTTCAGACGTCAAAACTTCTCTTATAGGTAACAGTATAGTCTATATAGCTGGCTACATCGTGTGAAAGCTAACTAAAGTGCTGTCATGTGACACTTGCCGTCAGTTGCTGGTTACCACTAAGTCAAGCATCCAGTACCGACACCTCTATACTCTACTTGAGCTACAAAACAATGGAGGATTGGTGCGTCCATCAGACGGTGTCATCCGAATCTTTCTAGCTGCAGATCGATACTTTCGTATTAATGCAAAGCCAGATCCATTCCATTGTGCGGTGTATGTTATCAGTAGTGTAGGACCTAGTGATGTGCTATGCCTTGGGAAACCCCTTATAGACATAGCAGATGGCATATCCAACCACTGTGCTTCATTGATGAGAAACCTCATTCAGTCGTTTTATGATCTCCAAAGACGTCATTATGCTTAAAATCGTGCATTCAAACTGCAAGGTGCATCTTTGTGGCATAAGAATACTAAATCAGTACTTTTTTAAAAGCCAGTAACAATGTAATCACTTTGATATTCATCTGTAGCTGTTGTTGTACTACTATTTCTAATCTGATTTAGTTCTAAGAAACTCTGATGCACCTTGGCTCAATATCCAGTGATATACAAATCTCCTTTTACACAGTTTGATCATCAGATTACACTACTTTCTACAGTTCCTTGTTTGCATTATTTTTATTATCCTCTATTACAAATGTTTTTAATTTCTATTTAGTCGTTGCAGTAGTTTGTTCCATCTTTTACAGATACTGTATCATACACATCATACATTCATAAGCTATTATCACTTAAGTCTTGAAAACAGTTTCTGTTTTCACAGTACATGTATATGTGTTGTTTTTATCAAAATACTTCATGTGCTAAGTTTTTCCATTATGGTTTATGCATCTGTAATATAATCTGTAATATAATGGAACAGTTGTTAATTTGCTGTTATGTTTCTTCTATCAGGCACTCTAAACGCTGTGTAGGAAGAGTTGTCATTAACAAACAAGTGGAAAATAACTATTCAACATGTACGTTTGTGTCATTTTTCACTGTTTGTTTACATACGTAACTAGTACACGATTAACTCTCCAATATGGCGCATGCATTACTTATCGCTATCGAGGGTGAAACAGTGTAAGAATAAATAAATCTGGAAACTTATTCCAAACCAAGGCTACCAAACACAAACGTAGGTTAGGTATAATAGTTTGTTAGGTATAAGTACAATGTTAAGTCAAGGACATCATTGACACCTAATAGTAGCTGCCAGGTATTATTAGGTCATATGTTTTGCAAGTGAACATCAAATTGAGTAACAACTGTTTACTGTAAAACCACACAACTATTACTTATCCTATTTTGCGGTTGATATTCTAGAATACATTTCATTATGCCTTAGTTTTGGAAAGGAGCTCATGATTCTGAACTTCCTTGTTTCAGGTATGTAGTCAGATCATGAGTGTGCTCTAAGTTAGATGACCTTATCAATGAAGTTCGTGGAGTTGCAGTACATTCCTGTGTATCTGTGGATTTTGAAACTGTGTGTCAGACTGAATTGCACAAGAGTGGAATTCCTTTGCCCATCAGTGTCTACCAGCCTATGTAGTAAGATCAATATAGGGCATAAATGTGACATGATTCTTCAGCTATGACTACCATTTCAAATATCACGGCATTTTCCCTCTACATTTCGTGTTAAACAGTCTATAGGACTTGGCTAGCCTAGAAACCATTTTCAAGCTTTTAGAAGACCAATGCAAGGAGATTTAATTATTCTTACTGAAAACGTCAGTCAGGCCGCAAACCTACCCCACAAAAACCGAATGGAAATGACAACATATTTAGCACGGATAAACATAAGCCTGCTAGTGTAATCTGTTGATGAGCTGTCACAAAAAAGTCACGTTTATGACGAGCCGCTTAGTTCCTTGTTGAGTAACTTCGTAAGCTTTGACCAACAGAAAGAAAAGTGTGTCAAAATCTTTTTCAGAGCTAAATTTTTATTATAACAAGTTTAACTTATCTAATATAAAATATATACAAAAAATTAACATTTATTTAATAGCACATGTAAAATTATTGTTAAAAACTTTAACGTATCAAATATTATCTTTCACAAGCATAAACGTTTTCTCCGGTAAATCTTGAAAACGGCCGTCTTGAGATATAACGGTCTTCATCAGAGAATCCAATCAATGTGTTGAACGGGAAGTGAACAGGTAACGCGGTGTTACTACTCTCCCGTACGCTGGCAACTCGCACAAACGACCTACTGGTAACTGGGCTATATCACATGTATTTAGACTGCTGATAATTCTGACTTGGATTATTACTCTTGTCGACTGAACTTCAAGGTAGGTTATATTAGTAAAACTAAACTTGAGCAACTCAGATTCGGGAGGTTGCTCACGGTTCACAAACTACTATACATTGCACTCTGTGGTGTGCCGTGTCAGTTTACTGGGTTGTGTGCCGTGGATTAGAGCAATGATATAAGAAACAGACGCGTATTTGCGTCTTTTGCGTTTGTTAAATTTAAAAAAGTAACGAAGTGCTGTTTTATCCGCGTGATGAGATCTTAAAATGAGGTTTAACTGTTTTAGTTCACATACTACAATCTGCATCAAAATAGACAAGCTCATTTATAAACAAAGGTTTCATGCATGTTAGCTTCCTGCATTTACATTCATTTCAGTTCAGAGACTGATTAATAATTTGAAGTGGAAACTGTACTAGAAAGCTATAGAAAGAGTTAATCAACATCTAGGTGACTGAATAAATAGCGTAATAAAAGGAAATTTCCTAAATACTCTTGCTCGAAAATTTAATACAACCTAAAGTGAGTGAAAGGGTCATCTTTGGGATAGTGCAGTACTCCGCAAGAGATGACTCTGACTACAACTCTTTCGCAAAAATTTATCCAATTAAGGCAACTGCTGTAGTTAATGGCAACAGTATTAATATAATAGACAACAATATTGCTACTTTGCTAAAGAATGAGAATTTAATAAATTGGTTAGAGTTTCCTGAACAAAGATGGATACCATGCTGACATCATAACCTTGCACCGGTGTCTATAAGGTTTAGTAAATCAATCAACTTGTACTTTTATCTATGTTCAGGGGAATCATGCAAGTTCGCGTGTACATAGAATATTGATACATGGATCTATGTGCCAACTTTTTTCC
Organism: Watersipora subatra; assembly: GCF_963576615.1. Lineage (NCBI taxonomy): Eukaryota > Metazoa > Bryozoa > Gymnolaemata > Cheilostomatida > Watersiporidae > Watersipora > Watersipora subatra. Next base: position 62,179,143 of record NC_088708.1, on the reverse strand, counting down.
CATATATGTAATGTAGTCATGGCTGTTCATGTATACAATGACAATTAAAGTTGGGTATCAACCCATATACTAACTTCTACTCACATATCTGTTCAAGGGTTTGTTGCGCGTACAATGACAAAACAGGTTGATACATCAATCCATACATCAACTTGTACTCCCATATATGTTCAAGAAGTCATGCATGTCTGTGTGTATAACATACAATGTACTCCCAGGCTTCGTATCACATCTTATTGCATGTGTTATAGCTATTGCCACAATTGTTGTGTTGTTGTGTTGTTGTTAAAATCATTAATAGGCTACTTCTTTAACTTGCCATACAACACATCTAATTGTTAGTGTTGTAGCATTACTGGTTACTCTGTTCAGAATGTTTCTTCAGTATTATTGAACAAACTGAACTTAAGATTCACCTATCCTCCTCTGACTGTTCAGACATCATGTTACATCTGATTGTTATTGTTATACTGGTTACTCTGCCTAAATTAACTCCTTTCAGGAATATTAAACAAGTCACCTTTTAGGTTCACTGATACTCTTCTAGCTGTTGTAGCTGTTGTAGTGTTAATAGTTACTCTGTTTAAAATGTATCCTCAGTAATATTGAACAAAATTGATTTCAAATTCATCAATTCTCCATTGACAGGTGATTGTATTATTAGCCTACATCCTATTAATAGCTACCATTGTTATGTTGAGTATGCATTCCTTAGTTGGGGAATCCCACATGGTGGAAAACTTCATTTTATTTCTAAAACCTTGATCAAACATTGTGCCTGACGAGATGGAGCTATTACTGCCATCAACCGTTAATTACGATCTGCTCTAGCTTATTTACTATATCAGTGAAGTAGATAGCTTTTTCGATTAGTAGATAAAGGTAAATAATCTATTCAGGCAACGTTTGCGTTATAGGGATTTAATGTTATACAAACAGTAGAATACCTGTGGGCTTCTAAATTGCATAACCCATTCTAGGAACTTCCTCAACTCACTCCTTTGGCTTTTTTAAAAGGAAAAACTAGACTTAACTTTGTTAATTTAAAGACTGCGCAATAACGGTAGTATTAATAGTTTGAATTAGCTATGCTCCGATTCTAACTTCGACAGGCGATTCAGATACCGATCTGATCTACCGATTCATATTGAAAATTAATCATATTTAGATACCAATTTAGATCTTTTGTGTTGAAAATATAAATATGAATGCATTTATTTGTATTTATTTATTTATGAAAGTGGACAATCTTGGTAAATCAATAGCGGATCTTACAGTCAATAAACGTGCATTAGTAGTAATAGAATTAATGCTATTAACAGTACATTTAAGTTCTGGATGTTTAAAAAATGAATAAAACTCACTCAGTTATATTTACTGGCATCTAAACTGAGATAACAACGCAGCAGTACTTACATAAAAACAGCAGATTTTAATTTATAATAAGCCCTGCAATAGTTTACTCACAGAAAAATTTGTTCATTAACTGATTTCTAGGACCATAATTATTTAGATAAACTTCAAAAGTTGATGTATAAATAAATCATAACATATAGCTGTAATTTGGAAATATCACACGTTTTGATTACTTCCTGGCTAAAGCAAAGTCTTCTCAGCTGTGTTGATGTTGATCAGGCTATGGACATAAAATAAATAGTGTGGTAGGTCTGGAATTCATTAGGTAAGAGTAAGGACCTTGCAGTTGGTGATCTTTATTAGTGTAGCTAAAATACTATTTTCTGGTAAATAGTTGAACTTTGAAACTTATCTGAAGTTTCAGATTTTCTGAAGTAAAGATCGGCCGATCCAGATACTAAACACCCATATCGGCACTGATATCAAAATCAGGGCAACTCTAGTTTGTATTGACAAGTTTTTTTACTTTGTCTAATCAATTTTACTCAGTTTATTGCTCATGACTACAGTAATATTACAGTAAGTTAAAGGGAGCGCACACCTGCAATGTTAATTTACATCGGGTTTTTCATTTTTTCCCCGACAGCAAAGTCTCTTCTGCAAAGAAAAATAATGGCAAAATATTTTATATGGCTAAAATAAAGTGAAACACAAATATATCTTTAAGATAAGTATTAAGAGCAGTGCTCGATATTAGATAAGAGGTAACTTTTGACGAGACTAAAACTCGTGACATTCAGCTTGGTAAATCGGGTACTAGTATATATGGGTAATAGAGCGAGCCTTATAGGGAGTTTTCTCTCCCGAGTACGGTAAGAGAGAAACCGATATTTTTAAAGCTAGGTATGAGATTCTCGTTATTCAAATCACATTTGAGAATTTGCTCCGTTTTGACCCTTTACATTATATGGTATTTTTGATGTAGTACGAAGCTAAAACTTTACATAAATTCTTTACATTATGTGGGGTTTACGCTATAGGAAGTACAGGCGTGCCTCGACATACGAGCATGATGCATTCTGGGACTGAGCTGTAAGTCAATTTACTAGCGTCTCATGGCACTATTTCCTATCTAAAATCACTAAGTACAAATTAATCCATTACCATAGTATGGTACACCACCTAAACAGGATGTTACGGTGGAAAAACATGTTTTTAATAGTAATTCAGTACTTACAATACCAATTTAGTTGTTATGATCTGCAATAATATGTAACATTGCTATGTATACCACTGTATGGAGTTTTTACCTTCGAGACAGATGTTGTGGATAATGGCTGTCTGAGAGAGACTTGAGTTTGATCCACTAAACCAGGGGTGCCCAACCAGTCGATCGCGATCTACCAGTCGATCTTCAAGTGCTTGGCAGTCGATCGCGGGATGATTTTAGGATAACATATAATTACAACATAAAATAATAATTATTCACTAACTAGCAGCAACTACTATTGCTGCACAGCACTTTACTAAACTACTGCACTAAAAAAGTAGTTTTAATAATAACATTATTTACCTATTATCGTTGTTTATGTATAGTCGTGTTTGATTGTGTATTTCAAGACCAACAAAAATACACGTGAACGCCATTCATAAGTTCCCAGCACAGGACCGCAGAAAAAGCCGATAGGTCCGCACTCGATACAAAACCGTGTATAGTTCTTCATGCACCCAAAATAACTTTTGTTAAAATGTTATGCAGCTTTCTGCTAGCAGTCGATCTCGTTTTTTCTTTTTGAATAAAAACATAAACCCATTCTCACTAAGGTAGAGAATGAATGTTTTTCCTTTAAAATTATGTTACTTACTGGATCACTGCATTATATAAGCATATATGTGGAACTTAATAAAGGTGATAGGCTCACCACTACAGGCTCAAGTTTGTTTTTAATTTTTTGTTTCGGGGCTTCGCTAGACTAGTCGATCTTTGAAGGCAGGCAAATATAAAAGTAGATCACATGTCTAAAAAGGTTGAGCACCGCTGCACTAAACCTTTGTGACCCTACGTAATAGAAACTTTGAATTTAGCTTCAATGAATTTAGGTTATTAAACACACGTTTAATTGGAAGCTAAGTTTTAATCTTTTACATGACCTTAATTTGTCATCGTATTTTTTAGCATTGATTTCTGTTTAAGTGATTTTTGCCTCACATTCATTATAACCTTTAGCCAACCTTTTAACACCGTTTTTCAAATTGCCAAACTAATTTGAGGAGAAAGACCGAGCAATGCCGTTCTCCAAAGTGGCCTCTCGCATACTTGGCCATATAATGTAGTAGCCATCGAGAATCAGGTCGTATGATCATATCTCAAAGATTACTTGTATCCCAAGGAAGAAACTTGCTAGAAAGTCGGCTTGTATCTCGAGTTTCTCGTATATTGGGGCTCTCATATGTTGGGGCACATGTATGTTGGAGCACTCATATGTTGGGGCACTTGTATGTAGAGGTATGGCTGTATTCGCTATCAGAGTATCCTGTATCATGAATCTGCCTACAGCCAAAATTATGAATACAAAATGAAGTTTTTCTAAACTGAGTTTTAACCAAAAAAGTGAATGTTGCTTTATTCCTTACATGACTTCCTTTTTGATGTTCATACAATCTGGTTCAAGCTAAAAGGCAGTGCATGCTAAGTATGTACCAGTGATCTATTTTCTACCAAAGCGTGCTTATAGACGGTCACCAGCATGGTATAGTTTGGCACCAAATATATATTGTACACTCTGTGTAGAGCAAACTTTAAAATCGAACAGCAACTCAATATACCAGCTGAACTGAAGACAACCCTGATATATGCATCTACCAGTTATGTTAATCAACAATGTCTACTTGCACACTGATATCATCTTTGATTTCTAGGTTTATTCCTAAACTTTCTTATCTGAAGGTGCCTTCTATCCAAAGAGCTATGCTGTGGTTATTGTTATCTCTTCTCCCAGCTGTCTCTGGTGGTAAGATCCTACAGTATTTGCTTGTCTCATCATTTCATTACTTTATGTTTTAGGTCATCTGATTGTCCAATCATGTGGTCAGTGTTTTACCATTTTTATGTTAGTAGGTGTTGGTAATCTAGAGTGACTATGCTAACTGGTCTACTGTGTATCAATACAGCGGTTTGGTTTAAAATTACCAAAATTAAACAGGAAAAGATCACATATTACTATAAGGAAAAAAAGACTTTGTTTTTAATTTTGCCTAATTTTATCAATTTTTTACCAAAGTAAAGCCAGGCGTGGTGACCGGTCATTGTCTTACTTGAGTGTTTCAACAAATGAAAAATTCCCTAAAATTTATTGTATTCAAATTTAAATGCATTTTGTAGTCAAAGTTAGCTAGACTATACAAAATCAATCAGCCACTCCATCACCATCTTGATAATTTTTTCAATATGCATTTTTTGTAAGTTTTCCATAGATTAGCCAATCAGCAGACTTCACACTTGATAAGTTTTGCGCGGACATCTTTTTTGTTGAGTTGGGGTAAGCATTATTCTCAAAATGACTTAACACTTGCTAATATGTTTCTACTTTACAACATGAAGGGGGTGCACATGAATGATTGGACATTCAGTGAAATAAAACTTTTCTTGTTTTAAATGCCAGTTCAAATACGTAGAAAACTTGAACGACGTCAAGTTTTTAATTACTCGCTGTAAATCATTGTGTATAAGTCGTACCCCAAACTTTGAAATTTGGAAGAATTTTGGAGCTACTGGTATATAGCGTGTTAAGCCACAGATGCCGTTTTTCCATTCGTTTAACACACATAATTTAACCTAGTGAGTCATTCGCCAAGTCTTACTGTCTCTGTTTGTCGCCCACACGCATTGGCTGATGAGGTGGCAATTCACCAATGACTGTTCTCACCTTTTATTAGAAAAGAGTTAAGCCTTCAGCAAACCACGGTAATCAAGTACCAAATCAGTTAGCAAATTTTGTAAACCGTCTCATCGAGAAAGGCAAAATACAACGCCGTATTTAAATTGAAAGTTGTAAAGGTAGCTTTGGAAACTACCAATGAATGCTACAAAACTACCATGAATGAAATGCTGCTGCAGTTTTTGGTATCAACGAAAAGCAAGTTAGTCAGTGGACAAAGATCAAAATAGTTTAAAGATGATTCTACGATTAAAGTATACGAGAAGAAAAAAACAATGCCTATAGCTTGAACTAGGAGCTCCCTTAGTTTCTTTTGTAATGGAACATAAAAATGCAGGTTTCATCAACACCAGGAACAGCATTTGACTTGGGGCTATAAAGTGGTCCAAGAAGAATTGTGAGTCAAGCCAAATTTTCAAAGCGTCTCGCCGTTAGCAGAACATATTTAGTTTTACATCAAAAATCTAAAGTTGTTTTAAAGCTACCTAAAGACTCGGAACGTGACGCTAGTTTCTTTCAACAGTTCATCGTAAAACATTACAAGTGTCACAATTATTCTTTCAGTAATCTTGGAAACATGAATGAAACTCCAATGTTTTCCAATATGGCTCGGAACAAGCCGGTCAATAGAATCAGAGAAAAAAAAACATGTGTGAAATCAACAGGACATGAGAAGCAACACTTTACTGTAGTTTTCACTTGTTTAGACAATGGATCCAAGTTAAAGATGAACTTACACAAAATTTTAGTAGATCTTATCTGAAAGCGTTGATATGTTTCTATTGTTTGCGATTGTTTTTAATATTTGAGGTAATCTGACGGCCAGGATGTTTTAAAATTAAAATCAACAAAACTTTAGCTAAATGTTTCACTAAATAATTCCTACAAAGATAGACTTCGAGTGAAGTAGAAAAAGTGGATGATATCTGGAGATCAATCAGTTACTCATGGCGGAAACCTCAAAGCTGCTTCTTTAGCCACCATGTGTCAATGGATCCAGCAGGCCTGGAAGGATTTGAAACCAGATATAATTGCAAAACCCTTCAAAAAATGTTGCATCAGCATTGCAATGGACGTGAAAGATGAGAATGTTTTATGAGAGCATTAAAATGAAGCTACCTTTCGATTCCGATGACTTTGATTCAAATAACGACACAATTCTACCTGACGAATGAAATCAAATGTTGGAGATGCCGCATGACAGCAATTATGACTAAGGAAATAATTACGTGAACATAGTAGTACTGCATATTTCCTAGTGTTTTATTGTTGGATAAATTATTGTTAGACGTTGTTAACCCCGAACATAGTGAGAAGTTTACAGGTATGTATAACTCGCATCCCAAACTTTCAAACAAAAATTTTGAAAGTTTGTTTACAGGTGTATCGTATACACCAGAATTCATGGTACAGTAGACGCTCCTACAATGTAAACAATCTGTTCAAGGCATGTCTTCGTTATAGGGATTTTACGTTATACAAACAGTAACATAAATGTAAATTGCATAATCTTTTCTAAGATTTTTTCCATCTTACCACTATGGTCCTTCAAAAAAAAAGCTAAACATACTTTTTTAATTTAATGACTGTGCTATAACTGTAATAATATTTTTCAAAAAAGGAAAACAATAAAAATGTTTTTCATGTCTGAAATAAAGTAAAACAAAGATATAATTTTACCATAAGAGCAATGTCTATCTGCTCGTCCCCCTATCCATCGAAAAGGTTCCAGGTTATGATAAAAGATGGCATTTGACGATACTCTAATTTGTGACATTTATATTGGTAGACTGATTTTCTAACACATACACTAAATAATTGCAATCAATATATATATATATATATATATATATTATATAGATATATATATATGTTTATATATGTTTGTATTATATAAATATAAACATAAAATATATAAATATTATATATATATATGTTTATATTATATAAACATATATATATATATGTTTTGTTTTACTGTGGAAGTTTGTTTGTTGTGATTGTTGTACACAGTGTTTTGAAGTTCATCGCAAACTCTTTTCAAGTTTTTCTTGCTCAGATAAGTAGTAGAAATTTGAATTGTTTGGCTAAAAATAAATTCAAGAAAACACAATTCTAAAACTAAAATTTACTATGAAAACTAAGAATGTTTCAATGTGCCCCATAGGGTGTTTCAACGTACCTCCTACCGCGGCACGTTGACAGACCAATTATGCAATTAGTACTTTTGTGATTTTTTCCAAAGTCTACATACAACCAGCAGAATTGGCATTTGGCACACACATGTAAAACATATTTCTGCATCCTTTATGATTATCTACATTATATTCCAATATTTTAGGAAAGCATTATACCCAAAAATGCATTTTTTGTTGCAATGTGCCCCACCCTCCCCTACTACATAATCCACCTTGACTAGATGTTATTGTAACCCTCATTGTTAGTGAATGTCTTATTATTTCATCAGCTTGCTTTCATTTCCTGAAGAATTCAGGCTCAGTCTATGCCTGATTACTATTATTATGGTTAGTTAGATCAGCATGGTTTTAAACTGTTGTTGGTATCTTTGGAACTTGGGTCAGAACAACTAACCTGGGAGATCTAAGACCTTCCTTAGTATTCTAGCTGATCCCAGCAGTGCAGCAAATTGCACTTGGAATTACCTTCTTGTCAACATTAGGTTTGGTCAGCTCTTCTTCAGATTTTTTACTGCACCTAATGCCCCAACTACGTTAGGCGCAATTGACACCGCTGTCTTCTGGATCTTCCTCAACTCTCTCCACCTTCTCTTACTTCTCTTTCCTTTTCTTCATGCCTCTCCACATTTTCCTGTTCTTTGTCTTTTGCTCTCCCATCTCCTGGTACAGCCATCTTGATCAGCCATTAGTGGCCTAGCTCCTTATCTTTCAATATTAAATTTGGTCTTTTAGCATAAATGACATGGTTTGTTTGAATGCTCATATCCCATAATAATTTTGCTTTCCCATTCTCTAAGACTGTTTTTGTCGGGTGGTCGTACCACTTCATAGATGTTTTGAACCCACACTGTCTAGATAGATCCTAGTGCACTATTCTTGCTACTCCGATGTGTCATTTCCTGTGCACCGTTGTCACTATCTTCCCATTCAACAATTTTATATTCCTAGAATATTTCAGGGATATTCCGAAAAATTCCAGAAGCCTTTTATTGCATCGTTGTCACAAGATAATTTGTAGATATCTTTTAACGTCCCAGAAACGTTGTAGGAAATCCATTGCTGGATCATTCAGCAAATGGTCTCGTACAACATTCCCACAATTATAGTGGAAGAATGTCACAATATTCCACAAACATTCCTTTCATAATGTTGCTTCAAAGATTTTAGCTAATATTCCAAGAATTTTACGTGCAGAAAATAAGTGGGATGCAAATATGGAGACACTTCAACATTTTGATTGCGTTTCACAGAATTCTCCTCTAGTGAATTAAGTACAACATTACTATAATGTGCCAAGCATAACCTTTCCACAGCGTTTCTTCCTGAAGCTGTACTGTTAGTAAATGCATAAATGGTAGCATGATATAACAACAAGAATAATAATATAAAACACAAGTAAGACACGTGTATAGCTATAAAAATCCCTTGTGATTTATAACAAAAGCACTAGTGAAACTTAGTTATTAATGAAGTTTCAATGAAGTTCATTGAAACCTAGTTTTCAATGAATTGCGAAAATTGAAATTTGTAATGACCTTTATTTTTCTTTATATAATCATTTAAAATTAACATAATTTCTCCTAGGCCTACATTATTTTGCTTGTTACTATACTTGTAATAAAAACTAAATAAAACTATTAATTTGCTTCATTTCGTCTAATTTAAAATAATTTTTTATTATTAAAGAGTGACAACTTCCAAAAAAATCATATGCTTTTGGCAAAAGTAGTAAAACTAAAGTTATCTTATTACTTGAAGATTTGCTGCAAGTGTATTTATTAAGCTATCGAGAGAAGTTCTGAAAGACCCAGCTAATTAGCAAGAGTACAATGTTACAATGGAAATGCTATTAAAGTACATGTACATTATAGGAAAAACATTGTTAGAACATTGTAATACCATTATAAACATTACATTATAAATTATAACACTGTAATACATTATAAAAAAGAACATTGTTATACGATTCATTTGAGGTTAGAAATGATGTTGCACGATAATGTTCTCTTTGCTGTACATTGCAAGTCACTGTTATTTGATGCATCCATGTAACAGTGACTTGGATTTTCAAACAGATTCTCAAACAAGTAACAGATTTTTAAACATTAAAAATAGATTTTCTGTAATATTATTCAGTTAAAGGTGAAAACTATGTTACACCATAATGTTTCCTTTACGTTGCAAGTCGATGTTATATGGATGTCTACACTCCAACATTCCAAAGTAACTTTCTTGTAACATTGCCTGGACATTCATTTGAAGGTAAAAATGATGTAGCACCATAACATTACAGTTATATTGCATGTCAATGTTATATGCACATTTATGCTCAAACATTCCAAAATAGCTTTTATGGAATAGTGCTGAGACATTCAATAACAATGTTCTTTAACAACGCTATGACAACAAGTTTGTTCCTGTGACATAATATTTTAGCACAACATTCTGCAAAATATTTCAGCCACATTGTTGTGACATAATGCAATAGTGATCACCAGATAACATTTGTAGAACATTATGAAAATGTTTTCTTGGAATGCTATTTTACGCATAACTTTTCAGAACATCCCGTTACCGATGTTGTTAGTTGGAGTACTGCATTGACTTGAAACCTAGAATAAAGTTTCTTCCTTCTCTCCTCATAGTCTACACAAATCTATGTCTATATCTGCTTTCAATATGTTTCTTTCTCCATCTATTAGGTAGATGGAGAAGAAATGGAAATTTATAATAATTATTATTATTGTCATTATTTTTATTATCATGACTTGTGGTTAATAATTCAGGAACATTTACTGTTGTGCAATTCATTACTGTATTTAGAAATTTTTTGAACCAGCATGTTTGTTCTTTACAAATATGAAAGTCTGGCACTTTTTAATTTAGTTCAAGTGTGGAAACAGTCCAAGTTTTATCGTTTCTACAAATATCATTTAGTCCTATCTTCTTATGTAGGAACTACTGGAAAATAATTGCAAAAGTATTGAGTCGATAGGACATGGAACACCTACAAACCAAGAGACAATCAATTGAGGGCAGAGACAACTTATTGAATTTTTAAAGCTCATCAGTCATGTTTCCTTAAAATTATATCCATATTTGGCCATAAAATAAATTTGGAGAATCTTTAATAAAATCATTCTAATAATTGTCATGATGTTAGCGTGTTTACATGTATTTTGGCTATGACATTTGACGTACCTTTAAAATCTATTATAGCCCCACTATAAGAAGGACCTCTATGATATATATACTTATTAATAATTATATTTCACATTGTCAACAAGTTATAGAAACTCCTGAGTCAGCAATCTCTCATCAACCTATTCTTGTTATTCTACAATAGTTCCTGCTGCCCCTACTGGACTGTCTGTGGACAAAAGGACAAGTAAATCTGTACGATTGACATGGACTCCCCCTGTACTGACAAATGCTGACAGCCCAATCACAAGATACCAGGTGATTAATTTATAAATGATAAAAGCCTTTATTGCTATTTTACCCAGTTGTGTCTACAAATATCTGCTTAATAGAGATATAGAATAAAGAATATGCAACAACGTCATAAAGATACCAACAACACTGTTTTTATGTATTGGCCGGCGGCCAAACACGAGCGAAGCGAGTGTTTGGGAGTTTTATGGTAAATTCATATGTGCACACAACTCTTGAAAAGTATCCACCAGCGGCCACCCCAAACCCTTGTACCGAAATCCCATCAAAAAATTTAACCATTTTTCTGTGGAGTCGTTCAAGTATAATAATGATACAAAACACATATACACCTATTTAAATATGTTACCAAGTCTTTGAAAATTGTCGACAATATCCTAAAACTTACTCATCTGATCGGATGATACATAACTAGAAAGATTAATTTGGCCTAAAATCGCCATTAAAACCTGACAAGCCTTTTTAATCAAAATTAAGACTGGCCAACAAAACGCCCATGAAGCCGTGCGCGAGAGGAAATTAGCACCCCAAAAACTCTCATGAGAGAAGTCAAGAAAGCGCAATTGTGCCGGGTTATATGACATTATCAAAACCAGATCCGTATAGCTTCAGAGTCCCGCATTAAAAACCGGAAACAAAAATGTTTGTTACCAAACAAACCCGATCGACATACTGATCTCTAATGGAATATTCTTACCTCGCTCTCAACATCTCACTTTTGTGCATTTACTTTATTTAAAATAAAAATTTGTAGTTTCTTGTAGGAAATTTTATCCTCTTTCAAATGGTGTATGATACAACAATCAACTTTAAAGCAACTGCTAATGAGAGCAATTTTTGTTGGTTAATGTTTCGGCCTCTCCATTATAACTTACGGTATATAAAAATAGTTGGCGCGGCCTGTTTGTTTGGAAACAAGCAAGCTCCCATATACGCTTCCGTTGGTCGCGGAACTCTGTGAAGCTATACGGCTCTGATCAAAACAAGGAAGTAGCTTTGTTGATATTTGGTACTCTGTCTTCCAAGCTTCAGTTTATGATTGAGCAGTTGTTTATAGAAAAATGCAATGTCGCTGCAGATTATGTAAATTTTGGGAACGGATCCTCTTTTTTCTCAACGCCAAAAACAAAAATTAACTCAGTTTTTGTGCGTTTACCATTGAATGGAGTGAACTTACATGTATACTCTCACTCTGGGTTGTAAGCTATGAAAACACCTTTGGCTTGGCTGATCTAATAAGGATTTATTTACAGTGATGAATAGCACTGCTGGTATACAACTGGTACAGAATTTTTACATGCTACAACTCACACCTCCGCATTTCATCATGTGACTTTTGAAACACATCAGTTGTAATAGTAAGTAAAAATATCAAACCTATAATTCTTGATCAAATCAAGTCAGCTGTGACCTATATAGACAATTCTTGGCACAAACGCAGGCAACAAACCATCAAGAGGCTCAGTTTTATCATGAAGCTGTATCAATAAATACAAGCTGTATCAATAAATATAAGTAGGAAAATTGGCCAGGCTGTGTCTTTATATCTTTTTACAAATCCAAAAGCGTCGTAATCCTTACTATTGCTACAACATAAATTAGTAGAGTTTGACTAACAATGTCTGGTGTTAACCGTTAAAAAGACTCATGTTTGTGCCTCATCCAGGAATCATGTCTGCTCTATGATGTGGCGGATTGGGGGATAAAATGTGAGATGAAGTTTGAAAGTTTGAAAACACTTACAATGTATATAAAGAATGTTCATTGTATTCTTTCAATAAGTTTTAATATGTAAAAACCTTATTTGAAAATACTCAGTAAGATGCTATTCAGACTGTACGAGGATGAAGTCTCACACCTAACACACATAAAATAATAAAACAAAATAATGCAAAAGGGTGAGCTTCTATACTGGTGGTAATGATGATAATATTGTTTGTGATATGATTTCTGATTAAGGTTTGGTTTGGATGAAAATTAGGTTGTGTGTAGTTTAGTAGCTGTTAGCATTTTAATGTTCTATTCTATCAAAGGTCCGCTCATAGGGGACTACAATATAACAAAAAGAAAGTATTACAAGTAGAAAGTATACAGAAGTGTTAACTAATAAATGAGACTTGAGGTCTACTCACATGCATCTATCTTATCAACATCCCTTTTACTTTAAATTGAAAAAAACAGGGATTAAAAACACAGATTCTAAGAACAGTATAACAATAAACACAAATTCAACACTGTGAAAACCATCCATTTCTACAGCCACAGTCAAAACTTATGTACATGTATCTAAGAGTACTGTTTAGCTGCCACTGTCTACATATGTCTAATACTAACTTATCTAACAAAACTATTCCTATTATTTTCTATATGAACTTTTTCGTAACACTTTATATGTCTCTTTTTCTATATTTCTATTATTATATATTTCCTTTGTTATTAGTTCGTATACAAAATACTTTACATATACTTACATGTATATAGGGCCTACATATAAATCTATTTACAACATTATTCTATATCATATACCATTATTCCATTTCTATTACTTTATATACAACTTTAAATTCCTCATATACTTTCCATTTACAATATTCCTAACATTTTTCTATACTTACACTTCTAGAATAGAACTTTTTCACCTTTATATATCTATTTATATTACACTACCAAATACAACTGTAATATCAACAATTAATCAATTACTCATATACTTGGCTTCAACCCAACTTTACCTCCAAAATAAATTGTTAGTTGCATCTTTTTGGAGTCGTGCTCCCTCAAAGTTATTTTGTATCATCTCGAACAACTCTCACTCACACTATACTCTGTCAATTCCTGATGACAACTACTTTTTCAGCAACCAGCAGTACCCTTTCTTTTTTCCATTATCACTTTGGTCGTGGGCTGTATGACAGAGGAATTTTTAGTTTATTATAATAACTTCAAGTATCTTTTTTGTTGACTGGAGGAGCATCGACAAAGAACTATAATACATGTTTGCATATTGAGACAAATTATTCCAAAATTTCTTTTGAAATTTTTGCTAACAATTATTTTTTATATAACTTTGTTCACAACTATATGTTATAAATTTCATTTTTTATAATTTAGTATTTTTTTACAAAAGGTTGTTCGCATACTCCTTATTAACCTCATCCTAGATTGAACAGTAAAATTGATAACAAAACCATGGTAATGTTTTCAATATTGCTGAATTGGCTATAACAACTTATTAACTATAAGTATATTAGCTGTGCTACCCGGCGTTGCCCGAGTATTAAAAATCACCTCATAAACAGTGAGAGGTAATGAGAGTTGCCTGCCACTTTCTATTAGCCTGGCACATCGCCAATGGATAATTCGAGTAAGCTTACTAATAAGAGCTACCGCTATCCATGCCGTTGCACCATCACGTTACGTCGTAATGGAAAGCAGTAGCATATTTGCTCCTATATATCAACATATATCGCTAATGAATACATCAAGCTCGTGTGGTTGAATTGGTAAAGCATTGAACTGGGGAAGCGGAGGGTCTGAGATCAAATCTTCTGCAACAGATTCCTTATTCCAAGATTTTAATAGCTATAGCTGGAACTACACACATGCCCACAAACTTTGAGAAATATATAAATATATAGACTAGCTGTGCTACCAAGCATTGTCTGGGTTTTAAAAATAGATTTGTAAACAATGAGAGGTAATGAGAGTGGCTTGACACTTGTTATTAGCCTGGCACATTGCCAATGGATAATTTGAGTAAGCTTACTAATAAAAGCTGCCGCTTCTTATGATGTTACGCCATCACATTACGTCATGACGGAGAGCGGTAGTGTATTTGCCCCGTTTAATGAAATATATCGTCTAATGTATACATCAAGCTCGTGTGGCTGAATTGGTAAGGTGTCGGACTGGTGAACCGGAGTGTCTGAAATCAAATATTCTGCGATACGGATTCTCTATTTAAAGATTTTAATAGCTATAGCTAGAACGACACACATACCAACTTTGAAAAATATATATCTACAGATCATTGAGCAATTGTACCAAATGATTTGTAAAAATTGATAAAAATTACCAATGAAAAGGGATAAAGATTGAACCAACCATTTGTTGATGAAATGCTTGAAGTATACTCTCATGTTTGTGATAATATTTGTAATTAATGAATTGAAACTGTATATGAGTAAGTTAATATCTCATTTATTAATTTGTTAAGTTTTTTTTTTAAATTTTTTGAAATGCAGTATTTCAAGTTTCTTCTATTCGCACTTACCTGACCTTTTGGGCTGGAAAAATACTGGTTCTGCTTACGGTTGTTTAAACAGGCTAAATTCAGTTATTAACGTATAACAACCCACATTTACAACCTTGAAGCTATATTTTACTCACTTTGGATATCAATCATGTTTCTTGTTATACTTGTCGAGCCCTGCTTTTGATACATGTACATATCTATAATTAATATACATGCAATATATGTCTGGTACCTTACATGCACTCACATTCTATTGTAGATATCATGTAAGGTCAAAGATAATACATACTATCGCTGGTCTGGAATAGATTCTGTACCGAGTGAAACAACACATAAATCCTCAATCACCCTTAGATCACTCTACCCTCAAGTACAGTACAGATGCTATGTTCAGGCATATTTTACATTGCAAGGGTATGGAGAGCAGTCTAGGCCTATCATCTTTTGGACTAAACCAACCAGTAAGTCTCTAGTTGTGAAATATAAGACTGGTATTTGTAGATTAACTGAAAGTTAATCCATCATTCTGAGGCTTTTTCAGGCGTTACATGGAACTCCTTTGAAAGGCCAACAATTAGTGACAGGTTGGTGACTCTAACCCTACCAACAGTTACTTCCCACTACTCACTAGCAGGATATGAGAGTATACTGATAGCTGTTCAGTTGTCTTCTACCATCAGTAGTAAACTTACCAGCTCTGACATGGAGACCAGTGCAGACTCATACATCACAGCACAGCTGCCTCTTAATAAACTCCTTGATAAGTTCACAGTTGGAGACAGCATTACATATGGTGGATATGTGAACAGACCTCTACACATGGGCAACTATACTTTCTACATTGGACTGAAATCAGTTACTGAGGAGGTGGTTGATTTTACGTCATCGTCCGATTGGCAGGTCACGATAGGTTAGTTTATGTAAGGTACCCCCATTGCAATATTACCAATTTCAAATTATTCATTGGTAAGAATACAATCTTTGCTATAATAGTACTTTATATCCATCAGTCTGTCCAAAACCACGTTAAGGCCGTTAGGAAAAAATATCTATCTACAGAAATTATAGGTAGGTATATATACCTATATACCTACCTATAATAGGTAGGTATATAGGTATATATATACCTATATAGGTATATATACCTATATAGGTATATATATACCTATTCCGTAGGTATATATATACCTATATATACCTACGGAAATTGAACCTAGACATTTATATTTGAAATCCAGCGCGCCACCATATGTGTGACTCGATCACCAATTCAAATTTAAGAGTAGTTGTGGAGATACGTATTACTTATTATACGTGACGGATGGGACTGCCAGCATGGTCGTATTTAATAATTCAGCTTTACAGCATGTGCGAATACATTCTATAAGATAATTTACTCGAACAATAATTTATTAAATACTTAGCACACAAGCACTCTGATATACAGCGGACCCCTTCATACGACATCAATTCATTCCGTTATCGACATCTTAAGACGAATATGCCATGTAGAGGATTATAGAAACCCATCGCAACTATTTAATGCAAACACCTCTTGGTAAAAAAGCATCAAAAATTTATATATATACTGCACATATTAAAAATTAGTAACAGAATAGTGTATGAACCTTAGTAACTATAGTTACCTACAGTAACTTTGGTGTATTTAGTGGTTATAATCTGCTTATGATTATGATTCCTTCAACGTCGTATTCAATTTTAGGACTTGTGACTAACGAATTAAAGTTATATAGGCAGTTATATGTATATATACAGTAGTAATATTCATATAATGAATTAAAGTTTATAATATATATTATATTAAGAGCTAAAATGCACAATAAATTTTCACTTTCACTTACTTTTCAATAATTTTCGTTTCACGTAATATCAAGCACTTACGAAATACAAAGAATGCTGAACTAAGAGTGTGAGCATCATATCTCTTTCAGGCAATGTGGGAGGAGTTTTGGTGATTAGCATTTTGGAAATTTTGTTATTCTGATGTATTCAGCACACCGACCGCCAAATTTGAATTTCGAGAGACAACTTATGTTGATGTCGAATGGCGAAAAAAATGCTCTAAGGAGGAAATGAAAAACCATCGTGTTCCACATCGTAAGGCGAAAAAATCGTAAAACAGGGACGTCATAACCTGGGGATGCGCTATACATCAGTTTTTAAAAAATATGTTTTTATACATATAGAGTTATTAAAATAATAACTTTTTCAGCTGTATAACATTTAGTGAACTCTTACAGAATTTGTCTTTCTAGCAGCTGCGGCTATTATATGTAGACCATCTTATATGGCTGTCAAAACTTTGTTGAAGTTAACAACATACTAGTAATGAGCCATTATTTATGTCATTGTTAAAGTTGTTTATACAGATATATGAGAATCATTTTTTTTACTACTCATATATGGTACTCTATCTTAGTTCTTGGTCCTCCTATGAGACTGTCTGTACAAGCTCGAGACAGTATTTCAGTCAGACTGACTTGGATTCCTCCAATATGGACAGACCGTACTAATCCTATTACGGAATATGAGGTAACTAACTTTATGAGTGTAAGAAACACTATTACTTATACTCATAAATGGTCTGATTCGGTTCTTTGGTCATCTTTTCAAATACTAAAAAGGCTCATTTAGAACCCTAAACACTCTACTAACTCGTAAATCTGTAAGGCTTTGATAGTGGTAGTTATCATCAGGCTGCTAGTTGTGTCATTTGACTAGAACTACACTTAATCCTAACCTGTCTGTGTT